>NW_014569606.1:238632-363632 GCF_001313835.1 Polistes canadensis
AGAGAGAGAGAGAGAGAGAGAGAGAGAGAGAGAGAGAGAGAGAGAGAGATATTATGTAGTAAAATTCGTTCGATCGAGTAACCAAATTTTGTAATTTGATTTTACAGACGCCAGTAAAGAAAGAAGAAGACGTTATCGTTAAAAAAGAAATTAAAGAAGAACCCGAAGAAGTGTCAGAAGAAAAGAAAAAAGAAAAGAAAGTTAAGAAAGAGAAGAAGGAAAATAAAAAGGCTAAAAAAAGTAAACAAACTGCTGGACCTATGCATTTCACAGCTAACAACGAACCACGAGCTCTTGACGTTCTTGGTGATCTAGATCCATCTATATTTAATGAGGTAAATCTTTTTTATGCTCCTATTTGTACCCATAAAATTATATCCAAAAATTTGAATTAATAAAAAAGCTTGAAAAAAAATATTAAATCTAAACGTAATATTAAATATTTTATATTGTTCATTAGTGTAAAGAAAAGATGCGTCCAGTAAAAAAGGCTTTAAAAGCTTTGGACAAACCAGACGAATCGTTGAGCGCGGAAGACCAAGTTACTCACACACGCCAATGTTTGGTTCAAATTGGAAATCAAATAAATACTTGTCTCGCAGAATATAGAGAACCAGTGCAAATAAAAGAATGGCGAAGCAATTTATGGTACTTTGTATCAAAGTTTACAGAATTCGATGCTAAAAAGCTCTATAAATTATATAAACATGCAACAAGAAAGAGTAATGGGGATAACAATGTGAATGTGAGTTCTAGTCCCGAGAAGAAGGAAGAGGCAAATAATTCTAAGGTATAATTTTTTTTATCCTTTTATATATTAGCTATATATTTATCTTATAAAACTTTCTGTATGTTCAGAATGAATGTATATTGTGTTTAATACAAAATATTATTTTGCTCCAATAGAAACACGAAAAATCTTACGACAAGCACAATGATAAACAGCTAGTAGATTCAAGTAATAAAGAATCACGTCAATTAAAACGTAGAATTGATGATGTGGAAGAAAATTCTAATAGCAGTATACCAAGTAAGAAACATGTTAACACAGCTATTAATGCTATGAGCAATATTAGCAACACTTCGGCTGTTACTATCGGTACTATTACGATAACTCCTATAACATCAACTGCAAATTCTACATCGAATACAACTAATACTACGGATACGTCAAGGCATAAAGAGCAAAAAGATGCAAAGTCCAAAGATATGAAACGGGATCGGGAACGAGACAGAGACAGAGATAGAAGTCATAATGACAGAGGAATGGACAGATTAAGTTGCGTAAAAGATGAACGCATCAGAAGGGATAGCGGTGGTTATAGCATGGGTGGAGGACATTATAGCGGTAGTAGAGACGACGATCACTGGTTATTACCTAGAGATTCCAGAGATATGAGAGATGGAAGGTAAGTTTCTGTTTGCTAATTATCATTGCAATCATTAAAATCATTGCTATAATCATTGCAATATTTCCCACTTATTAGGGAAAACCATTTATTTACTTTCTACAGGCGATTGATTAATTTAAAAATATTAAATTTGCTTAGATTTGCAGACCATAAACGTGATAGATTCGAACCCTATGGACGATTATCTAGTGGATATCATCGGGACAGAGAACGAGACAGAGATCGTGGCATGCACATAAACGATAAAAGAAGGTTTGTATTTAATTTTTAAACTTAACACGCGCGCACTTTAGTGATTTTTCCTATTAAGAGTATTTTAAATTATTTTACGTAAATTGAATTTTAGTGATTATTACAGATATCCATCTGGACCACCTAATTACGGTTACGGTCCAGGTAGTTACGCAAGCGGAGGTGGTGGTGGATACGCACCTAATGATATGCCACAAAGTCATTTTAGAGGTCGAGGTTATCCTGGAGACAGTTATTCGAATGAATGGCGACCTAGCAAAGATTACAGAAGAGATTATGATAGGAGGCCACCACCACCAAATGCCAATTCCTAGTGCTCCTCTTTTCGGGCGTTCTTGTGTATTGTCAAGCAAGTGTAAAACTTTGTTGAAACATCATATAATTTTACACGAAAACAGCACTTTAAGTAGTGATAATTAACAGAAAGGAATTATGTGTTAAGTGTATTTAATATTCAATATATATAATCCTTCCTGTTATTTAGCACCACTTGTGATTTGTAGCTATGTAAAAAGTCGATTATCCTCCACTGCTTACTTAACACGCAACAAAAATAATTTTATTAAGATTGGCAAGCGCGATCGTATTTAAAACATATTTCAATGATATATGATAGATTGGGCAAAAATGAAATTACGATATACTGAAATATATATATATAAATATGTATTCATATACATATTTATTGAGCTATTATTTTATTTGTTAAATATCCTTTTATTTCCTAAGGTGGATATTTATTGGATTTTCTATTTGAAGAAGGCATTAACGTGTATGGGATAATTGATTTTCATTTAGTTAACCCAAAGATAATATGATATATATATATATATATATATATCTTTCAAATATGTCATTTGAACATAATGATCAACTTTTTTTTATATATTAGAGCTTTTACGAAAAATATTCTTCAGAGAAAAAAAAGAAATAATGTATCAGTGATTTCTGTAAAATTAAAATTACGTTCAAAAATCTTCTTTGATTAAGAAGATACATCTAATTATTAAATATCTACGATCACAAGTAATTCTATATGAAATCAAGTTATACAAAACTGGATATAGAGAAACAGTTTGTATTGTCATATATCGCTCCAATTAACACGATCCAATTATTAAAACAAAATGCCTTCCCATCCATTTCATCTCTCATGTATTTTTGCATTTCCAATTCTATATTTGTACAGGTTCATTACATTTTGGGTGTGTTACTTAGATGATAATTATCAATCACCATTAATAGCTCATTTCATTTTAAGATTACTCCTTTAATATTTTAAGAAATTAATTTGTAATTAAAAATATATGTATAGTATCTACATGATAACTTGTATAGAAGAGATTTTTACAGAATTTTCGTTGTACATCAATTTTTGCATTTTATATTACATTACATAATATCTCAATTGGAAATCATATCGATACAAAAAAGAAAGATAAGATAAATGTCAAATTGAACTAAATTTTTGATTGAAATCATTATTTCAATCATTATTCAAATCATATATTTTGTGCTAATGTGCAAATGTAAGATTTGTTAAAAGTTATTGCGCCTCATTGAAAAAGCTATTATCATATATACATAGTATTTGAAACTAGTGATAATCCAATTTTGATCACTTTTTTTTCTATTAGTTTTTATAAAGTCTTACAATCGTTCTGATAATTATGACAATGAATTAAGTTTAAAAAAATACAATTTATTTTATAATTCATTTTGAGATATAAATAATTGCAATATAAAGTAAACGGTAAAAGTAATTTTTTCCATATCGGAAAAAGTCCATTGTCATAGTTATTGGCATAATTGTCTCGGAAAGGATATACATCGACGATAATTATTCTCTACGATTGAGTTATGATTTCTTTAAAATATAACAAGTTTGTCTTACCCGAAAATAAGATTGTGAAATAATGTAAATATATTAGGATAAGATTAATGGTTGTATCCCATCTTTAACTGTAGGGCCTACGAGAGAAAGAAAGAGAGATTGATTGATTGTATAAGTTTCCTTACTGAAAAAAAAGAAAATAATGAAAGAAAAAATTTGTTTTAAAATAGTAACAGGAAGACTGATGTCTTCTCTCAGCCCTGCTTCAATAAAAGATAAGCGAATATAATTGTAGAGATATGCGTAAGAAAAGGAAAATGAAACAAAGAAAAAAAAAAGAATTTTAATTGTATAATTATAAGAGACACTCTACAAGAGAAAAGCATTGATCTATTGAAATATTTTTTAATCCGACTCTTGATAATCATGACGTTTATATAGCACTTTTCAGTAGGAATACCGAATGCGCACCATTTATCATGTTGTGTGGTGTTTTATAAAGTATTCCATTTTTTCGTATATCTCTTATCTATCTTTATATATATATATATATTTGTATATACATATATAATAATATATGTGTGTATATATTTATATATATATATATATATATATATATATATATATATATATATATATATATATATATATGTATGTATGTATATGTGCTGAAATTTTGTAATCGCGTATAAAAAAAGGAAAGTGATCAAAAGGATTAATTAATTTGTCGATAATGAATAAAAAGTGTTTAATAAACACGCAATGAAACAAAAAAGATTCATTACAATTGTATAAATTATTTTACGATTTAAACTCATCTTCAACACTAAATAATACTATGCCTTTATTAGATTGTACAAAAAAAGAATGAAAGGAAACAAAAACCATGAAGAAGAAGAAGAGTAAAAATGAAAACAACAACTATATATAAATTATTTTGTAGATTATTTTATTCATATAAAACTATAATTATTAATCGATAGATAACATTTTGCAATTTTAGTGTGCATTTGTATAAATTTAGAATATATATTAGCATATAAGAATTTGGACAGAGTGATGATTTATATATATGCATATATTTAAATATAATAGAGTCTTGCTAATATGTTAATCATATTTTGTGTCCAACATACATACATACATACATACATACATAAATGAATAGGATTACATAAGAGACATGCATAAAATACATATTTGTGAACAGAAAAATACATGTGCGCCGCACCGTGATAGAAATCAGCTAGTTTAATTTTTTAATTGCAAAGTGATGTTCTCTCAAAAAAAAGCAGCGAGCTATTTTTAATTTATTATTAGCTGAGTACAAGTCATAAACATTAAAAGAAGACAAACAAACAATGTAAATATAATATAAGAGAATAAAATAATTATTAATTATACAATACACATGATTCAATACCATTTGCGTATGCAAGCCCGGTTCTTCTACATTTTACAGCCCCTGAAAGTTAATTACATTAATGAAATTTGAAATGGAGGAATATCTTGTCAATTAATTCATTAGATTAAATATTACGTGCTTTTCTTTTTTCCACTTTTTGCATTTTACAAGACCTTAAGTATATGTGTTCATTGATAAGATTATTAGTTACAAGAATCTATTTATCTATATATCTATTTGTCTTTATATATACAAGTAACTGTTGTTCATTGCGATCCCGGCCAGTGTGGATTCGTTATAGGAACTGTTTTTTTGTGTATTTAAAGTGTGTTATGTGTGTGTACAGAATTTGTAAACTTTAAGGATCGATTATTCTTTATTCTCTAAAAATCATAAGAAATTGTAGAATAATATATGTCCTTGGTGTTTATGTAATATCTGTTTGGCGTTAAGAGACAAGAATAATTTATTCATTGTCAAGCGAACTTGACAAATGGAAATCGGATATAAATCCTTATTCCATTTTTTTTGTTCTTAGCTTTATCGATCTCCTCCAAGCTCATACATATTTCGAAAAAATTCAATCCGTATTCGTACGTATGATGTTAATTACATATTTTTTTATTTCTTCGTAATTTTTAAAATGTCGAAAAGATAATTTGAAAAATCGGTTCATAAAATACGCAATGTTGTGACTTTATAAAAAAAAAATAGAACTTGTAGAAATTATATTGTGTATGACATTATTTTGTTATTAATAATATTTATTTTATTAATAAAATGTTTTTTCGAATTTTAAAATGATATTTTTTTTTAAAATCATTAATTACGTAATAACTATAGACATAATTTTTATTTCAGGAGTATAGTGCGTATTGTTATGAAAAGACCTCAAAACAATTTTATATACAGTGTGTCTGAAATTTCTTCGTACACACCTTATGAGCGTTCTGAATAAAACTTCAAATAACTTATGTTTATTCAACATTTTTGTCTTATTTTTGAGCATAGAAACGTTCATAACGTGTGCACGAAAAAACCTCAGACACCCTGTATAGAAAGAATGATGACTATAATATTTGTCTGTTACGAAACTAAAAAAGGACATTAAAAAACAGGTACAAGTTTATTTTGAGCAGCGTTTCTCAACTGATTACATTCCGCGAATCAATCAATTTTTTAATTATTTTATTACGGATCAATTATTATAACGTTTAACAAATTTAATGTATATATATTTTTTCAAATAATGATAAAAAAGAAAACAGAATAATTGACGAAACTATACAAAAGTAAATTAACTAATAAAATGTTAAATTAATAAACAAAATCCGAAGAAAAGCAAAGAGTAATACTTAAATAAGTAAGCGAAACATAGTAAAAATTATACTATCAAAAATTAATGCAATCATTGTTGATTCTTTTCAGTAATTATTTTATTAAGGGAAGATATATTTATGACCGCTAAGTGCAAGCTGGATTTATTAATAAACGATTTTTTGCTTTTGATTTTAAGAATGTTATGGTCGAAAATTATTAAGACTTCTTTTTGTAATTCTAGATATTTAGTTTTAATTTTAACCCAAAATTGATTTATACCTTTTGTAATTTTTCTGCGGGCCACCGGTTGAGAAACACTCTTCTAGGGGATTATTTCTATATATCCATGAATTAGAAGTTAAATAGTTTGGAACCCTGTGCTTATAGTTTATAGATACAAAATTTACAACATAAATATATTTATGTATATATATATATCAGTAAATATTTATACATAATCAACTTTTATAAAAGGGTGCATAAATTTTAAATACTTTTCTATAAAACGATTTTTTGGTAATATTATTCAATAAATTTAAATAACCGTTCTGTTATATTGTTTCGTTTTATTTGCGAGGTTTCGATAATTTTTTTTATTTTACCTTGTTCATGTTAACTTCAATTATAAGGTTTTAACATAGCTCCAATGACTCAGGATGACAGGCAGAATTTATTAAAAATTTTTATACTGTTTACTTTGTTAATACGGAACGAGTAAATAAATTAATTAATGTTATAAAAAGATTGAGTATTTTATCTTATTTCTATTGTTATTCTACGACTATGATTTTATTTATGTAGAAGAAGAATTACGTATTTACATTTGCATTTTACATTTAATGCATCTACAGTTGCTAATCATCGTTATTGCAAAATTTGCTTCAGGATAGACGATTTATAATGAATGCATCGTCAAATATTTTTTATCGATGATATCATCTTTTCTGAACAATAAGAAAAACATGTTACCTTCCAGTTTTTTTTTAAATAATTATAGTGTGGTACATTGCAAAATACAAGAGTTCTTTAAATAGTGTATTTTCTTTTATCTAGTAATCTTTTGTAATGTCATATGGATATAGTAGTAAAAAAAATTCTATGCAGCTTGGTATATAACATATGTAGGGAGTTACATACAAGTCTATTACGTAGCGAAGCGAGCATTCATGTACAAATTTATACGCAGCATAAGAACTGTCAAATGCTCTCGATAATCAATCTAATAATTGACATTACGAATTATAATTAGATTTATTTATCCATCATTAAAAGATTACACGTTTTTATTTGGTTTTGACTTTACTTAAGATAATAAGTAATATTAAGGAAAAAAAAATGTTAGTAGAATAAAATACTTGTTCGAGCATAGTGTGATACAACATCGTCATTCTCGTTACAGTATCATTAATTGTGCTTGTCTTCAAATTTTGGATTCTTAGAGGAATATAGAACCAAATTATAAGGTAATTAATTATTTGTCATAAAAAAATCACATTTATTAAATATTAAAAATCACAAATTGTTCGTATTTTTTTATTTAAAAAGATTTAAGATGTTTTTACAAGTACAGTTATCTTACTTTTTTTTTTTAATGAAGTGATTATCTCTTTTTCTCTCTCTCTCTTAAAGTACAATTGATATCTTGCATATTATGCATGCATTTTCTAGAGTATTATCATCAAAATGGAGAACAATAAATTGGATGTAATAATATTTGGTGCTACTGGATTTAGTGGAAAGTATGTGGTTAAAGAAGCAGCACGTTATGTTAAAGAAAATAATTTTACTTTTGGAGTAGCTGGGCGCAGGAAAGAGGCACTAGAATCCGTTCTTAAAGAATATGCACCAGATCTTAGTAAGATTTATGTTTTAATTCAATCTATAAGTTAACGTATAAATATTAATGATTATTAATATCTTCAAAATTAGGTATGCGATATTGATATGCTTTAATAATTGTCTAGATATTCCTATCATTATTGCGGATGTAAAAGATGAACAATCTATTAAAAAAATGGTAGAAAAAGCAAAAGTGCTAATAAATTGTAGCGGTCCATTTGCTTTTTGTGGAGAACCTGTTATTAAAGCTTGTATAGCTACAAAAACTCACTACGTTGATATAAGCGGAGAAACTATGGTATCTATTAGCTTCATTTTTGTATTGGATAAACTATTAACACATTTCTGACCGATATTGTTTGGATGAAATGTTTAGCTACATACTACATATAACTTGAACAATGAAACATATTACATCAAAGATATTCAACTAAAGAATATGTCATAGGATTGCGTGGTCAGCCTTAATGTGTTTTCTAAGAAAACCAAAGATACATCAAACTTGTTATCATAAAAATAATTTTGATTTTTTTTATGTTCATCTATTTTTAGTTCATAGAAGAAATGCAGTTGAAGTATAACGAAGCGGCAAAAAAAGCTGGTGTCTATATTATAAGTGCTTGTGGTTTTGATAGCATTCCTTCAGATCTTGGTATCATATTTACACAACAAAAGTTTGACGGGGAAGTTAATAGCATTGAAGAATACTTCAGTATACCAGACCATGTAAAGTTTAGCAAACCTATATTAAACTTTACAACTTTGGAAAGTTTTATTAATGTATTGGGCAACATTGATAAATTACGTGAAAATCGTAGGAAACTATTTTCCAAAAAATTACCGGAACTTAAGCCGAAATTAAATACAAAGTTGGTTGAATTGTCACACACAATTAATCTCTTTGAATATATTAAAATAAATATTATTTAGTTCAGGGTTTCTCAAAGTTTAGGGTCGTGCAACTAAACTTGGGGGTTACAGAAATTTTAGTCAAACTACGATGTTTATGAACGGGAAATGACCGAAAATGAATTGGAAATCAGTTTAGCAATACTATTGTATAGCATATCTGTAAGTTTATGTTAGTGAGAGAGTGTATGTGCGAGTTATGATAGTGTAGAGTCTATACTGAGGGTGGCGAAAATATTTGCTCGGGTAAAGTTGGCTGCCGAATAAAAAAGTTTGAGAAGCCCCGATTTAGACTATATTGACAATTGCTTATAAAATATTATATCACCATCTTTTTTATATTAGACGTTGGCTTCCGCACAAATCTCCTTTTACAAATAATTATTCAGTGTTATTCAGTGGTCCAGATTATTCAATAGTTCATCGCACGCAAAGATTTTTGTATCAAGAATATAATCAAAGACCTGCTCAGGTTGCAATATATTTAAGTATCAAAACCAAGTTAGTATTCTTCTTTAAATGTAAATGTAACTTGTTTTTTCTTTTACATTTTAATCATCACCCAATTAATCAAAAATTTCTTTTTGTTAGATTTCTAACGAAAATTATTGGAATAATACTTCTATTAATAAATCTTATTCTTACAAAATTTTCATTCGGGCGCAGTTTAATATTGAAGGTAATTTGATATTTGCGATAAATATGACACGTTTTCACGTACAAAAAATATGATTAGTTTCACATGAAATAAGAAAAATATTGTTTATTTTTAGTATCCCGAACTATTTACTTACGGGCTTGTGAGCCACAAAGAGCCAAGTGAAGAATCAATAAACAAGATTGAAATATGTATAACTTTCTTAACGCGTGGTTGGACTGAAAAATTAAGCGAACCTTCCGACGTTCATTCCGATCCACCAAATAAGGAGATGATTACAAAAGTTACTTGTACCAATGTATATTATATTACTGCTATTAGCGTATTGTTAAGCGCTCTTACTATTTGTAAGGAAGCTGATAAAATGCCTCAAGGGTAAAAATGCATTTCATTTTCATATTATCTGTAACAATTTTATTTATGTCCAATAATATATGATTTTTTGTTTATTTTAGTGGAGGGGTTCTTACTGCTGGTGCTGCATTTAGTAAGACTTCTTTGATCAATAAATTAAACAATCAGGGTCTTAAATTTGAAGTTGTTTCATCCATTGAAAAATGAAGGTATTATTATTATGTTCTGATGTAAAGTACATAATTCAATATGTTTTCTTTCGTCATTGAACATTTATTTTCGCTTTTACTGTGATGGGTTTTTAGTTATTATTACATTTATATTTATTCTTGTTTTACTTTTCTAAAGTAGAAATATATATATATATATATATATATATAGTTTTATTAATATATAGGTACACTATTACATATATAAATGCTTACGAAATTTTATTGATGGAAAATTATGATAAGAGCATAGCTTTTGATATTTTTATACTGCTTACAAAATGTACTCTTACAAAAACGAGATACATTATTTATATATTCCTAACAAAGGTGCTTGATTTGTAAGAATTTCATTAAATACTATGAAATTACAGGTGTTAATAAATTTAATCTTTTGCTCGTTTTATTTAATTACTAAATATTTGCAATTCTGCATTTGTATTATTAATAAAAAAAATCATAATGTTCTTTCTCTCTTTCTCTTTTTGTCCTATTATGTACTAATAAAAACAATATAAATGTCGTCACATTAGGACAATATTTAAGAAGAAAAAAACAAAAAGAAGAAACTTATCTCCTAGATGGTTAACATTATCGATTAATCAATTTCAATCATTCAATTGACTTTCAATAAATTTAATATTTCTCTTAAAAATATTGTGGATAATCAAAATGAAGAAGGATGAATAAAAATTGAACAACGTGGTGAAAGTAGATTTTTATATCAATTATTTATAAGCAATTTAATATGTTGCGTTATGATTTTTGTATTTCATTGGTTATGACGTCAAGCTTCGAAGTGAAATCGATAGGTTGGCGACAATGGTGTATTTTTCCCTAGTCATCCATCGTACATTTTATGCATGCATACACACGCATATGCTCCGTTAGTTCCAGATGCGTAGATAATCGTTGGAAATTCCAAGATGAAATCCCAGATAATGTTGGTTCTTAAAAAGTATTTTCTTCGAAAAGATATTGCTGCTTGAAGAAGTATGAATCATTTCTTTGGTAATAAAATAGATCGGATTTTTTTTTTTTTTTTAATGGAAGGTCAATTGTAATGGCGGTCTTTCGAATTCAAATCAACCTTCGAACTGACCGATTCAAATTAAGTATATTTTTTTCATTCTATCAACCTTGTTACATTAATTACGTTATATTTATAATTAAAAATATTTTTTATATTATTTTAATGACTTCGATTACTATATTACATATTTGTAATGTAGGTACGACGTAAATGTATGTGCTGGTAAATATAATACCGAACTATGTTAAAAACTTAAACTATTGTTATGTTACATAACATAAGAACAATAACAACAACAACAACAACAATAACATTATTATGTTTTTTGCAGATTAGATTACTTATGCTTATTTATTATTATCTTTTTCTTTAATAATTGATTTGTCCTTAATTCAAGTTCTTGTTTTATATTTTAAATAATCGTAATAGTTAATTATCGTACAATGTAGTAATCACGTACAATGCTATATTTATTTTACAAAAATCATAAATTATGAATATTTAAATGCCCATATAATTTACATATATAATATCATTTTATTAACTGTTTCATAACTGTTTCATAATATTTCTACTATAATTAGCCAAGCAGAAATTATGGTAATTTATTTATTTATTCGTGAACTTCTTATCAAACACATTAACTAAAGAATAAATAAAGATCGTTGCATGATCATCATTATCATAATGTTTTTGTCAATTATTTCATTTTTACAATTCGTTCTTATTTGAGAATTTATTTTCCCTAATAACATAAACTTACGATAATAAGTTACAGTTTTTTAATACAATATAAGTATAGTTATTAATTATTCATCATATTTTTGTGCTATGTTACAAAGGTTTCAATCAATTAATAAGTTGACTAATGAATCATCACCTTAACGACATTTTTTTGTAATGGATTGGTTTTCCAGAGTGATTTAGAGTCTGTGGTTTTTTGTAAATATCTGAACAGGTAATCTAAGAGAGAAAACGAGACGGAAGTAAGCTAAATAGAATCAAAAGTGTGTGTATGTGTGTGTGTGAGAGAGAGAGAGAGAGAGGTAAAGATAGAAAGATAGGACGATAGGGGGGAATACAGGATTGTTTTACAAAGGTTTTTCCAAGATCGTGATATATAACAGAGAGCCATGTAAACTTTTTATCGAAGGAGAAATAATTCTCTAATTACCAATCCAATTGCTAATAGATTCTACCTACTGAAAGTATATTCATTATATAAGGGTGTATCGTGATAAAGAAAAGGTTTCTATAAACTTCTATTTGACCTTATCTCAAAGTCATAGTAATTTATATGTTTATTGTAGCATATATAAATTCCGACATTTTTTTTCAAATATTGTAATTCAAACGTGTGATAAACATAAGAAGAAATCATTGATATATAATAATTAGAATGAATCTATTTTGTAACAATAAATGCAGTATGTTCTCTAGTGTTGTGGTGGGAAAGAGAGCGAGAATCCGTTAAGGAGAAATGAAAAAAAAAGGAATAAAACAGGAGGGGGAATAAGTGGGAAATTTGTTCCGTGAATCAACTTTTTACATTCCTGATATATAAGCTCTCTTGTCCGAAACCAAAGCGTTAGTTTACGCGCTTCATCGTGAAAAGAACGTTTATTATAAATCATCTATTTCTACATTATTATCCATCGATCTTAATTAACTATGGAAAACGTTAAATCCATTCAAAGAACCAACGATACATATCCAGTTAAGCGAAAGGACGAAAGCGTGAATGGTAAAATATTTTTAAATATCTATTATTATTATTACTTGCATTTTTTTCAACGCAATACGTGAATGGGTTGAAAAATTTTTAGACTAACATAAGAACAAGACAATTTTTTTGGCGGTCAAACTAATTTTGATTTAAAAAGAAATAAAAGTTTTGGCAAAAAAATATGTTTGTCGAATATCTTTTATTAATATTTTTTCAACCCATCCATGCGCAATTTAAAAGTTAAGCAATTAATATTATTAATCAAATAAGTTAATTAAAATTTTTGATACATGGGATGCTGCGATACTTGTAAAATTACAAGTCTAGGAATTATTTTACAATTTTGATAAAACGAAATTGATTTGTAATTAGTTTAAAAGATTTTTTAATGAAAAAGATTAATTGATATTTTTAAGAAAATTATCTACAAATTATTGGTCCATTTAAGTAGCTTTTAATTCACTCTGTATTATATACGATTATTTTCTATTCTGTATTGTTTTTTGTTGGAGGGACTGGGGCTGAGGGATGGGGGTGGGTTATGTGAAAATTTTTCATTCTCGAATAAAATTTCTGAATGATATTTTTGTCGTCGATAAATCTTGATACCTCGGAAATCAATCGAGATTCGTGATTTTTATCGAGGCCGATGTTAATGACTGTTTTAACTATTGAGGGTGAGAATAAAAACGATATACAATACTAACTGGCCTCGTGCCAAGTCAAGTATGACAGGTGAACGTAACGAATTACATACATACTCGTGACATGGGAATCATGACATCGATAGAGTTGCCTTCGGCTCTTTGATGTAAGTCAGATGAAAGCTATGAAGTTACCATAGCCAGACTTTTTTTGATTAATTTGATCCATGTTTTTCTTCCGATATCTTTTTTCTTCCTTTTGATCAAAGCTACTAGTTAAATTCTAAGTTATTACCTGAATCTTATCTATTTTCTTATTTTGGGTATATAAATAAAACAAACAAAAAAAATCATGTGTGAATATAAATAAATATGATCGAAACTCGAATTGTTATGAAATATTTTCAATTAATATGTTAACACGTTGTTGACGAGGTAGTAACATAAGTAAGATAAAATTTATCTAAAATCTATAACATAATCGAATTAACAATATATAAATTTGTATAATTCGCATAAAATTCTATGTAGATAAACTACCAAACAAAATATTATAATATAATGCAGCAAACGAGTTGTTTTATAATCTCCTATGTGTCATCGTTTAATGAGGAATATTAATTACCAAAGAAAAAGATTTAATAACAAATGTTGCTCAATAATTAATAATTACGTAAGTAGATCCTGTTAGATGCAGCGTGGTGTCGTCCTTGTGAAACGTCTGGAATCAGTTATTTTTAATAAATGGTAAATGTTGTCGTATACAACTTCTTTTTATCGATTAGAGTTTTTCCTTTTTCTTTTTCTTGAAATATTTTTAATCGGTAATTATATGCTTTTAAGGCTAAATATTAAAACATGATTAGTTACATTTTTTTAACTCTGACGTAAATAGTTACATTTATTACAAAATATTACAATTTTATTTTATTACAATATTTGATCTTGAATGATCTTCACTAACAATAAGAAAAGAGAAATCTCCTCTCCACCTTCACCTAACATTAAATAACAAAAAAATAAGCATCTCAATATGCCCCCATCTATGTCATGCAAGTTCTGTACTAAACATTTTTTCATATTATTACAAAAAACAGATATTCAAGGTGAACAGAGTAATTATCTTTAGATGTAAATATCTCGAGAATAAATGATGAGAATAATATGGTCATGCAGATAATTTTTATTTGTTTTTCATGCTGTATAAGAATATTCCAAGAAAATATATAGTTTTATTTATAAAAAGTAAAGTTGATTTTCAAATCTTGTAAAAAAGTGTCCTTGAGAAAAAATTCTCCAAACCATTAGATTCCTTCTTTGTAATTTTTGTTTGTTCTAAAAAATTGTTTCTATTTCATTGTGTGCACATGCAGAGTACATTTTATTTTATCAAATATTTTACCTTTCGAGTAATAATTCTGCATACTATTTCATTCAAATATATTTAACATACTTTTTAAGACTATGATATATCTTGTCTAACGATTAATTCGGTAATTAATGAGAAAGACATCAGTATGTTTGTATTATAGAAATATATGCCGGTAATTTTCTTTCATCGGTGAAACTAAAAGATTTACAAATTGAAAGAACAAAATGTATCGACAGTGTCATTATTAATGCTCGTAAAATAGACTTAACGAATGTTTCGTAAGACGTGCACGAGTTTCATAATTCCTCTACGGATTGCAAGTAGTTAAGGTCAATCGTGATCAGACAACCTTAAGTAGTGTAACTATGAATTTGCAGTCGAGCACTCGTAATCGTTTGTATTGTTTTTTTTTTCTTTTTTTAATTCGATATTTGAATAGCCTTCATCGAATTTCATTTACGTATACGTGCATATATTAATCATTTATATCGAAAATAATTTTTAAACAAGAATTATGATTGATACACATTGTTAGAAAAGATAGGATTAATTTGATTGCTTTGATCAGATTTCACCTACGTACACGTATAACTTGTTCTTCTTTATTTTTATTATAATTTTAGAAAAAAATTATGGTTTTTATTCAGAAGGAAATAAATAGTATTTATAAATTAAATATATTAATATAGAGTTTTTACCATTATTGATTTTTTATCATTAATACCATTATTGATACATTTCACGGTAGAATTAAATTTCATTATAGACGAGAAAGGGATGTTCGTCCCTTCACCATTAGGACGAACTATTACCGGATGATAAGCACATAATTAATAGATGATATATGGATGTTCTTGTAGTAATATAGATAACGAAAATACTTGTTTGATAAAAATATTATCTAACGTTATAATTTGGTTGCAATATGAAGATGAGTTGAAAAGTTTTGAGCTTCAATAAAAAAATTTTTATTTTTAAAAAAAAAAGGATTAATCGAGAACAATTGATTCTATGGTAGACCCGTAACTTTTCAACCAATTCACATTGGTAAATAAAATAATAAGTCTATAAATAAACGTGATTTTTATATGAAAGAAATAAAAGAATGTAAATAATTTCTGTTCATTCGATCATACGTCACTATCTCGAAGGTAATCATTTCGGGTTATACTTAAGAAATTGTTTTACTTTATTTTCCTTCTTAAAAGAGGAAAGCGAGAGCTAACCGGTCTTGAAATAGGTGGGATTTACTGTGACGTTAAGACGTTAGCTCTTTTAACAGTTTATTTATTTTACATACTTCAACGAATGATCAATCAGAATTTATTTTATTATTTCCTGCTAATTGTGAGATATTCCTAACGAATTAAAGTATTTTTTTAAAAAGATAATTAACTTTGATTTCGTCTTATTCGTATGGATTGAGAATGTAATCTGGTTAAAATTGTACATACAACATTTTATATACGATGGAATTAATAATTAATCATTAGAATTTAATTATTAATTTTAATTAATCGTAAGTCGAACAAAAAAAAAAGTAAGAAAATTTTTATTATTTTTTACAATTATCGAGAAAAAAAAATATGAGAAATCGTTAAATAATTCAGTGTCAATGACTTATGCGAAGAAATCGTTAAAAAAAAAAGAAAAGGGGAAAACACATAATACAGAAAATCTTGAGAAATAGAAGAAATATGTTAAAAGAAAGTTTAAATAATTTTCTAATCAAAAAGTAGTAGAAGAAGAGGAAGAAGGAAAAAATATGAACTTAATAAATGATTCGGTGTTAACGACTTACGCGAAGAAATCGTTAAGAGAAGAGGAAAACACGGTGAGCAGAAAATATTGAGAATTAGAGGAAACTTATGATGAAATAAATTTGAATAATGTTCCAATTGAAAGAAAAAAAAATAAGAAATTCATAAATGATTTACAATTATTGTACATATTTTATATCGAATTTGATTTAATGTCAATAATTTTTTAGCAAAGAAAAATCTAAAAAGAAAAGAAAAAAAACACACACACACACAGAAAGCGAAGAACGTGTGAGATAAAAGGAACATACTGAAACAAAGATAGAGATAAAAAGAGAGAGTGGGTGGGTGAGGGAGTGAGAGGGAGAGAGAGAGAGAGAGAAGTGCCAGAGAAAATGAGAGTAGGAGGGAAACAAAGGTGGGAGAAAGGCAGCAGGATAGGAGAAGGGGAAAAGAGAAAGAGAGATAGAGATAAAGATAGAGAGAGAAAAGGAGATAGATATATATATATATAGAGAGAGAGAGAAAGAGACAGAGAGAGACAGAATGAGAAAGAGATAGAATATACCAGGGGACGTTAGCGTATGCTGTGATTCTGTTCGTCCGGTTCAGTCACACCGCATCACTCAGGTGAATGTAATCGTCCTCCACCTTGTTGTACATTTAGCATAACTGTTGATCTTCCTTCCAATCTTCACTCTCACTTTCTAAACTTAATACTTAATAAGAATAATATAAAAATAATAATCTCAATAAAGATTTTTCACATAACACATTTTGAGAATTTGTTGTTATTTTAAAAATTGTACAAAATTAGGACAATTTTTCTTTCGCGTTTCTGTGACAATTGTGACGTGCAGGTTCCACATTGACAAGTTGTGCTTTTCGGTAGATGCTAGAAAGAAAGTGACCTAAAGAAAAAAAAACATAAGTAAGTTTTTATATTAACTTTCATAAATATCTCTTTCTATCGACAAATGTTTATTTTTTGGAGGAGGACAATTGTTTCATGAAATATTTTCTTATGCGCTTGTCAACATTTGTTTTTTGTATTCGGTTATTGTCATATATAAATTTCTTTTCTCGTTGATCATCAACTACGATATCTTCATTTGATTATCTTTCATTCCCGAAGAAAATTCGACCAACAAGAACCTTCGGCTCAAAACCTTTAAAGAAGAAAATACAAGAACAATCATGAATGGATTATCAAAACAATGTGTCAACGATGAGAACTCAATGAAAGCGAAGAAACCTCATCCACTGAGGTCCATTTCTTGGAATAAAAATATCGAGGAAGGAGATTTGGATGTACCTGGAACGCCAAGAACACCTCGTACTTCCACTACGCCAGGTATACCTAATTTCCTGGATTTTAAACCATCTTTATACGTGATTCATCCTTATTAAAATTCTTTAAAGAAATCCAATTATGATTTTCTGCGGGAGGGGTTAATGCGTTTGGAATTTATATATTTATTTTATAACCTGTTGCACGCCCACTTTAAATTATCATAATTCAATTAATTATATTTGAAACGTTTATCATAAAGTGCTATAATTGAAATGATTATATTTTTCCTTGTTTATTTGTTTATAAAGTAGTCAATTTCATTTATGGAAATTAGTATTTAAATTATACAATCACACAATCGTTAAATGATATAAATTTATGTATTTAATTTATATCATTTTAATTAACAATCTAAATATTATAGTTTTTTTAAGCCTTTATCGTACTCTATTGAACTTCTTATCGATCTTATATTGATAAACAAATTTTTAGCAATTAGATAAACAAAAAGTAATGATACTTTTTAATGAATAATCCATTAAAAAATTCAAATATTTAATAATAAGTAAAAGGAATCTATTGAAAAATTAATAATAAATTTATCAAATGATTATATCAAATTTGCTTTTCATTGTTAATATGACACGTTATTAAAATAATCGTTGATTAAGTGTACAATTATAGATATAATGGATTTTTTTATCAGTAAGGTATAATCAAATGATTTTTTCGAAGAAGCCAGATATAGTAGAATAAAAAAATTAGTAATGACTTGTATTCACGGAAAGAAAAACGAATCGATAACTTGTTTATAATACCGTTCGCGATTCGATTCACTTGAGAAAGATACAATTTTAAATTCTTTTCTTATAATACTCTCGTATATATTTGGATACGAGAATATTCTTCATAATATTCTAAATGATGCAATACTTATCATACATTTTTATTTGAATCTATTATTTTGAATGAATGTATTTTAATTTAACGACATAAAATATATCAATGAAACAGATGAGTCATTAAGAAGTAAGAATTAATCTTAATGATAAAATGAAATATGTTTATTTTTCATGGTCGACAAATACAAACAGTACTTGACCTTGAATAACAAATTGCATTTTTAGAAGTGGACTGAAATGTCGAAGTTTGATTGGCATGTCTAGTTGATACATATAATAATAATAATAAAAATAATAATCAAGTTAATACTGTAACGATTTTACACATACACGCGTGAAAAAAAAAATAATTGTTTTCTAAGAAGAGAGAACGAGACAACATTTGTCCAAGATAAAAGTCAATATTTATTCGTTCTGACCACCCGTAGATCGAAGAGCGTCATTGTGAACCCGTGAGACGTCGTCATGGGTCGTGACATGCGATATAGAGCCGATATTTATGCGCTTATACGACATTGCCAATTGAAAATCCGAAGATGATCGTTTTATAAGACTAAAGAAAGGATCTATCGATGGAAAGTCGTGTACGATTAGAGTTAACGTTTAATGTTTATACATTTTTATCAAATTTTATGCACGGACAAATCAATTATCTTCTTCATTTGACTGCAATCAGAGAATTCTGCAAAAGAAAATGCAAAAAAGAAAAATTTATTTGAATTTAAGGTATAAGTAGAAAGACGAAATAGAAATTTTCTTTAAATATTATATCACAAATATATGGTGTCCCAAAAACCGCTTTACCAAAAAAAACAAAAATATAAAAATAAAATTAAAAAATACAATTTTGAGTTTATAAATATAATAATATTACAATATTGTATTTCCCATTTCAATATATGAATTTACGGTTAGTGTTGTTTAAAATTTATGACCCTATTATGTCGCCATTTGCTAAATTTGCTAAAAAATAAAAATTTATAATTTGTCAATTCGGTAAAGCATAATACACTGTAATCATTAATCGAAAGTAATCTGGCAATGAGAGTGCTTACATAAATTATATACATTTTATCGATTATTTAATCGATTGGTTGTGTAATCAAGTATCTCGAAAGTATCGAATAACTTCCTAGAAGATATGATTCCAATGTATATTTTTGAAATATTCGATATTATCAAAAACTTCTTTGCTATTTTTTGTCGCTTTTGCTTTTAAATATATATATTATTTACATGTACATATGTTGATACGTGATTATGATAAAAGTCTGATACAACATTGTTAAAATTTGCTTACAGGTCATGAGAACTGTACTTTTCATCATGATCTTGAATTGGATCATAGACCACCTACGCGAGAAGCCTTGTTACCAGAAATGTCAAGAAGTTACAAATTACTTTTAAGTTCACTAGGAGAGGATCCAGATCGACAAGGACTTTTAAAAACACCGGAAAGAGCAGCCAAAGCCATGCTATTTTTCACTAAAGGATATGATCAATGTCTTGACGGTAAGAAAACATTTGTTTATTTTTTCAGTAACATTAGATACAAGCATCTCTGAAATATATGTATCTTTAATGGGCAGATAGAAAAGTATAAACTATATTTTGATAAATAGGTCAGGCACTCTATTCTAGATTACTATTATTTGCTTATGGTATATATAAATTTTCTAATTATGAATTTTTAACATGCAACTTACAATTTTAAAAAATAAAAAATATCATACAGTGTTACCAATAAAATACAAAATGCAAAAAAATTTGTTTAATACACAAAAATAAAATTTATTAATTTTATTTATTTGAATATAAACCACTTCCAATAATTCAAGCAAATATTTAATATTATAAATGCTTCTTAATAAAATTAATTATTTTAATTTAAAAGCTTTTAAGACCGTCCATTAAATACATATTAAGGATAATTAGTTTTCTAAGAACCACAGATATATATATATATATGCATGTATGTCCGATACATATACTATCTCGTTATGTGACACTTAATAGAGAATTCTATACCGTAAATAAGAAAGAAAAATCCCTGAGTTCTCAGGAATCATTAGAGAAATCCAAGTATCATTAAACTTCCGTATATCGTTATTCAAAATCGTTACGACACCTTGTCATTGGGATTCACGGCCAACAAGATTATCGGAAATACGTTCACTCCTGAAATGTATGACTGTTCGACCGTTGTATGATGTATGTATATGTGACTTTGACATTGATTCACTTTGGTGAAAGTAATCAATTAATGAATTCATTATAGTCAAGGAAATTTTTTCCTTACATTTGTAATTTGTTTCTTCTTAATTTCAATATTATTTGAGAATAAAATAAAAATTAGGATTTTAAGATCGATGTAACGATAACGATGACAAAAGAAATGAGAGATTTCTTGTATTTTTTTTTTTTAGTACTTTATTTCTTGACTTTTATTTCTCTTCCTTTTTCTTTTGTGAAAACAAAAAGAATGAGACATCGAACTTCGTGCACTTATATCTTACAATAAAGTACCGCATTTTCTTCTTTTCTTACCTTTATTTCGCTGACGAATGAAAAAGGATGGAAAAAAGTCAAGAGAAGAAGAAAAGAGGGTGTGCGCACCTAACTGCGTCTTAGAAAAAGGGAACGTAAAGCTCTTGATATATAAATGCATCTCAGGGACGTAGTTACAATTGCGAGAAAAATAAAGAGAATGGTGGGGAAAAAAAGACAGAGAGTAACTTTGATTTTACACTCGGCCATTTTATTTGATTCTATAATTCTACGGGTCTATGTAAAAATCTGATATAAAGACTAAAGTAACTTTGAGATATTGACAAAATTGTATTGTGTTTTACATTTTTGTATTTTCTGAAAATTAAGTTATATAACAATTGTAGGAAATATTATAACAAAAATGTAGCATTAAATATAACAAAAAATATTTTAAATCGTTATCTTATAAAAATATAAATTTTTAGAACCATAATAAAAGATATAGCATTGAATATGCAAGAAATAAATTGTTGTCTTATAGAAATTTATATTATATTTTTGGAACTATAGCAGAAGAAATAATATATATTAAGTATAATATATTGAATATTATCTATTTAAAATATGTCACATATTAAATTTACATATACAATCAGAAATAATATAAATTAATAAACTACCTAATCGAATTAAAGACCTTTCTAACAAATGTCAGACAAATTAGTATGGCAATCGATCGTGTTGAGTTCACTTCTCTCCCTCTCTCTTTCTCACTCTATCTCTCTCTCCCTCTCCCTTTCTCTATCTCTCTCTTGAGTAGCTACAGGTACTGAGAAGAGTTTAATTCATTTTACCATTCAAGTAGCTCTTCTATAGATCCTTACGAAGGGTGGTGCTCTTTTACCAGTTCTATTCTCA
The DNA here is from genome assembly GCF_001313835.1 of Polistes canadensis. Classification (NCBI taxonomy): domain Eukaryota; kingdom Metazoa; phylum Arthropoda; class Insecta; order Hymenoptera; family Vespidae; genus Polistes; species Polistes canadensis. Next base: position 260,964 of record NW_014569606.1, read on the forward strand.
AGATAACTTATCTTCTCAAATTCAAGCTATCTTCTTACGATTCTATAAATATTAAACGAGCTTGCTCTTAATACAAAAGCTCCATCATTTTTTTTTATTCTAATTCCTCATCAATCATTACAATCAAAGTCGATTAATTCCAAAGTAAAAATACCATCTTCTATTTGACATCAATCAAAAGATTTAACAAAAAAAAAAAAAAGGGAAAATAAATTTAACAAAAATCGATCAAAATAATTATCATCATGTTAAAACAAAAATGAACATTCTACTTTGTTACTCTGTATTTACTTTGTAATTAATAAAATGAAATAGTATATGTTAAAATAAAATATCATTTCGGTCATATATTTATAAAGAGATTGTACTTGGTTGACCAGAGAACGAAATACGTTCACCATTGTCGGTCATTGCGAAGGTGTTTCTTGTTAAGGTTACCATGGAAACCATGGAGAGAGAAAGAGCACCCTCCATTACCTACCTTCTAACACGTACTAACCACGGACACACCTATTCACCACCACGAATTCTCACGTTATAGTAAGTAGGTCAATATCGGCTAAATCACAGACATCAGGAACACGAGGACCTTAACCCAGGCCGTTTATACTAGGATCTCATTCCTTCCTTTCAATTCTTCGAATAAAACACACATTTCTCTTTTTCTCCATCTCTCTCAGAAAATATTTACAATAAAATAAATAGGGAGAGATGTAGAGAATGCTAAAGGTTTACTTTACGAAATTACAGAGATAAATCTCGCATAAACGCGGTTGTTAGGCTCCTAAAACAAAAAAAAACGATCAACTACTAAAATTTAATAAAACTATCCAACATTTTGTGTTTATACGCACAACCGTATTTTTACGTGTCTTGATAAGAATACTTCGCATTCTAATATGTTTATTCGAAATTTCCAAAAGCAATTCTGATAAAATTTATACGCGATGGTGCTTTCATTTAAAAATTCTCATCACGTTCTGCGTTGTACGGGAATTTCCCTTAATTTTCGAATTGTAGAAATGTTGTATTACAAGAAGATTTTCTGTACTTTCTATAGAATGTAACTGTAATAGAAGAATAACTATAATATATTTTATACAAACGCATATACAAATAAATTTGTATACTTTATGTTCTAACAGATGTCATCAACGATGCCGTATTCGATGAGGATCACGACGAGATGGTTGTAGTTAAGGATATAGAAATGTTTTCTATGTGTGAACACCATTTGGTTCCTTTTTATGGAAAAGTATCTATCGGTTATCTACCTTGCAAGAAAATTCTTGGTCTTAGTAAATTAGCCAGGTAAAAATCTAATGGAGTTAAAAAAAAAGTAATTAAAAATAGAGATATGATTTAAGTTAAGTATGCGGTTGATCTTCAAGGTTATCTCTAGTTAATAAATAATGAACGTTAGTGAACGAAAGGTATTCTCGCCTACACGTGTGGTTACATATTATATTTTTTATTAACGTTGTCTTTTTTCCAATGAATTAATTACAATCTTCCTCCCTATAAATCTGGAATGTTATCGAACAACGCATATTTAATTGAGAGCATGAAATATTATAAATACTTTCACGGTGATCTATTGCGATCGTTTGAGCGAGTAATCCGGTTTACTCGTTAAATTCTAGTTTTATTGTTAAACAGTAAACAATCAAATCGATCATTATTGAAATAAATATTCGTTCACCTGAGAATATAATAATTTAATAGATTTTAGAAATATTATATAATCAAATCAAATATATAGAGAGTAACTTCCTATAATTTGCGATTTCACTTCTTTACTTTATTATTAAGGTTTCTATCGATCTCGTAGATTGATAAAAATTTTTCTAAGTAAATACATAATAATATATAATTTAAAGTTATTCGTTTACTGTGTTCACAGAATTGTAGAAATCTTTAGTAGACGTCTTCAAGTTCAGGAACGCTTAACAAAACAAATCGCAATAGCTGTTACGAAAGCTGTGGAACCTGCGGGAGTGGCCGTAGTGATCGAAGGAGTGTATGTATTATTTTATATAATCTATTACATATATATATATATCTTTTTCATATATTACGTATACACACGCAAAAACGTGCACACCTTTTCTTAAACGAATATAATCATAGTTTTTAAAGTGTATCATACGATGATTATTTTGTCATGTCGTATAATTGCGAAAAAATTAGATCTTAAAATTTGTACAAAAATACTTTATTCGATTAAATTTGATTTGTTTTTTTTTTTATTTGATTTATATTAAATTTGAACATTCGGAATAGAATCTGAAGACTGAATTGTTATAAAAATAATATGCTATGAATCGAATGACTTACGTTTAGCTCTGGTTCCATTTCAACACACTCGAAGGCTTGGGCAATAGTTTTCGCAAGGATTAATCTCATTTGCGATTTCAACCTTGAGCTAATAACTAATGTTATCGTGAAAGAATTTTACACCTTCTCATAAACCTGAACATTTTAAACTTCACTCATTAATATAATAATAATAATAACAACTAAGATTTTACATAAAGAGTATTACGTATTTATTTAATCGATATGTCAGATTTTAATTACCGACTAGATATAATTTCAAAATCACGTTTTGAATTTTTCTTACATTTCAATTCATATCAATTTATTATTAATTATTCTAATATATTCATCAACAAAATTGCATTGATATATCTTCGACTATAAAAAGTATTCCTTCAATGATATACAATTTTATGATATCGTTCTAATTTGAATTATGCATTCATGATTATTCAATCAATTTATACATGTATGCCCGTTAAAGATTACTTACCATACTTACGCAAACAAAAAAAAGTTGAAGGTTGAGTAAAATCTGCTACTTTGTAGTTAGATAACAATATTGTAAGATAAGAAAAAGAATAAAAGAATAGAAGGCAAACTTGTTCTTCTTATTTTTCTTTCTTTTTTTATGAGCTTACAGTTAGGTATAATAAAATTAAAATAAAATTGCTTGTTTAACAAGAAGTATTATAACTACAAATAAGATTATATCGATTAGAATCTACATTTTAACGATCTTATTATTTTTATATTATTTTTATTAATATTATTATATTATACTTATTTTTTTAACTTTATCTTTTGAAATTTCAGACACATGTGTATGGTAATGAGAGGCGTTCAGAAAATCAATAGCAAGACCGTTACTTCAACGATGCTCGGCGTTTTCCGGGATGATCCAAAGACTCGTGAGGAATTCCTCAATCTTGTCCATAACAAATAAATAAGAAGAAATTTGTTAGGAAGATCTTAATCGACGTTTTTTCATCACAATTATGATCGTTCTCTCTATTAATATGGAATTGTTACAACTCTCTTTTAATATCTTCTTTTTCTTCGTCTTCTCCTTTTTCACTGTTTAAACTATTCTTCTTCTAAAATTTCTTCTTTGACATTAAGATCAAAACATTTTAGATTAGATCTTCCTTAAAATTTAATTATTTTCAAGATTTAATTAAACATGTGTACTTAAATACAAACAAAAAAAAAGGAAGATATTCACGCGTTTAAGAAAAAAATGTCGGTTTCTTCTTCTCTTTAATGAAATTCATTCAGGAGTAAACCCAAGGTGTTCGTGAAGAAAAAAAAGAGCAAAAAACAAAGACAATACGATATATTCGCAATAATATTAATCGTTCGAATTTGCAAATGATTTAATATGCACGAACGATTAAAGCAAGATTAAAAGGGGGGTAGAAATTTTGATTGAAATTGAATTAGTGTGACAAAAAATAATATTAATAACATATGTATATTAATAACATATATTGATAGATATGTGTACTTTAACAACGTGCTGCTGGTACAGCAAATTTTCAGTTATTTTAGTTATTTTTTTTAATTTTTTCCTTTTTTTTTTAATAATGATAACATCAACAATTTACACAGACTAAACATAATTTGCATTGTTTTCACATTTATTTCATTCCCTACATTAAAAATAACGACGTTGTTGACGAAAAAGAAACCAACTCCTTAAAAAGATATTAGGAATTCTTAGGAATTTTCTAATAGCCTAATTTACTCTAAAATATTGACAATAATTTTATTCATAGATAAAAAGTCTAAAGTAAATATTAAATGAAATATATATTAAGAGTACTCGTTGCAATATTATTTTATTAACATTATTGACTCATACGATTATTGTAAAACGTTACGGCCAAACGTTTTGCTATCTTGAATCGTGACGTATCATATTTATGTGTTATGATAACTTATCATAATTTTTCTTTTTTTTTCCTTTTTCAATCGTACGTATTTCTTAATATATTTTAAGGAAACGTAAATATTATTACCAATAATGATAATTACACTAATATTATATTTAAAAGAACAAAATATTATAAACTGCATTCTTCGAAAAACAACACTCAGCCATGCGTTGTTATCGAATTATGCAACAATCCAAAAATTTGCGTGAATTTCTTTGTTAAAATCATTTAATAATTTATCATACTTTATTTAAAAAAAAAAAAATAGGAAAGTGAAAGAATTCGTATACGTATACATGTATATTTATTAAAAATTGATCTTGAATATATTTTTGTTTGAGCATAAATAATTGAAAAGTAATAGCTTCGAAAAAATGTAAGAAAAAAAAATACGACGGAATTATTAAACGAGAAATATTGTATTTCGTACCGAGCCAGTTTACGTAGCCATATCTTTAATGCAAACTATCGATAATTTATTTTTATATATAATAATATTAATAATAATAATAATAATAATAATAATAATAATAATAATGTTGATTGATGATAATATTAATGATAGTCTCGATAGATAAGACAGCAGATTAACAAATTCGATTGTTGCTTTATTCACAGAAAGAATTGTGTATATCTATATATAAATAAATATATAGATATGCCTAAATATATTTAAAAAATAATTTTATAAATTATTGCAAAATTGGTAAGATCGATAAATAAACGAATCGATTCGAAGTGATAAAAGTAAAAATTTATAACTTTTTCTGCTCTATGCATAAACTTATCGATCTTACAATATTTTGCTATTATAAAATAGATGTTGTTATAGTATAATAAGACTCGACCAATTGAAGTTTGGTAAACTATAAGCGTTTATGTTATTTCATGTTGGATTGAAAAGGGACATATATTAACGATTATTTATGGAAAAAAAGATAAGATAAAAAAAATATATAATACAGAAACGTTTAATATTTTTCTGATGATATATATATATATACATACATGTATATATATATTATATAATATAAAATTATATTTATATTTTAAATCTGTTGTATGATTATATTATCCATCTCAATCCCCTTGGATTATTGTATAATAAGAACACGATAAGGTGATATAGGCATACATAAATTATTAATACGGTTTTGTAAATTATAAACAAGAAGGTATTTCGATTTTCTTCATAATCGGTGAACCGCACGGACGTAGCGATGATCTTTCATTTAATTTATACACATTTTCGGCATCGCCTTGATGCAATAGAAAGAACATACTATTGTTGGAACCTTTTTGATTTTTTCCTGCAGAACAACAGGGACTAGCACAAGGTAGTTTGATCGTGTTTTCGCATTTCATGTTTTTTCCATTTCCATAATTGTTACTACATTCTTTGCTTGCTGTACGTGCTGAATAGGAGTTTTTCATCTTTGCAGGACATGGAATAGAGTCTTCACTAGACTCACGAAACAAAAAAAATATAAAATGATAGAGGAATAATTTGATAGAAGTAACAAGCTGCTATTTATTGGGTCAGTATTTGTAAGAAAATATTATATGAACAAAATGTTCATATATACTGATCAAATAAATAAAAGTGAAAATAAAATTATAAGTAAAATAATAAAAGTCATACGTAGTAGGTATAAATGACATTGGACAAGGAGCACAAGGGCTACAACATGGGATTGGAGGACAACGTAAAACTCTTAAAGCTTCTACATTGAGAGATGATACCCCACGTAACAATGCTCGCTGGATAGCATTCTCGTAATCGATCCTTTCCTTCATTAATTTTTCATTTTCTTTTCTAAGACGTCCTATCTCAGATTCCAACTGTATATGATAAATATGACATATCTAATAAGTAACTGGAGATTGTATTTTATTACATATCAATTATTCCGACTACAAATTTGCAAAAATATGATTTTAAATTTACGTATACCTCCATTTCACGTCTTTTTCTTTCCTTATCCTTCTCACGATTTTGTACGGAACATCTTCTTTTCATTTCTTTCGTTTCTTCAATTTTTTCTGATCTCTCAATTTTTCCTGATCTCTCAATTTTTTCTGATCTCTCAATTTTTTCTGGTCTTTCAATTTTTTCTGGTCTCTCAGATTTTTCTGATTTCTCAGATTTTTCTGATCTCTCCAATTGTTCAATTGGTTTTTCTATTGAAATTTTTAAATCTTCCTTAATTGGATTAGTAGGTTTTGGTGCTTCGGTGACAAGTGATGGTAGTTCAAGTTCTGCTGTCTTTATTCTTTCTAACTCAGATCGTTTCTGTTCGATTATAAATTAATAAGTTTGATTATGTGCAGAACATCAATATTTTGATAATTACATATCCATATTATATAAAAAAATAACTAACTTCTGTCAACATTTTTTCATAATTTGTTTTTTCATTCATGCATGCAGCAATTTGTTGCTTAAGTCGATCGACTTCATCTGTAAGATCTGCAATCTGTTTATTAAGTTCCCTTATTTTATTCTCCTTATCGTTAATAACACAGATCTGCGATAATAGTTCTTTTCTTAAACGTTCAATATCTTCTTTGCAAACATCTAACTTATTTTGTACCGTGGTACTCCAATGTTGAATTCTTCCTAGGACGTCGACGATTGCCAGCTTTTGTTATATAAGTAAAAAGAAAAAGAAAATAGAAAAAATCTTAATTAATACGCTTTACAATAAAAAATATTTCATTTATAGATCTATTTATGTCCGATTTCTTTATGCATACAGGATTCAACCTTTAAACCATGTTCAAAGTTCTCTTTCAAAGTTGCTAATTCTTTACCAGCATCTTGAAGATTTTGATGAGCGTATTCAATTATTTCATTTATTTTAATATCGCTGTAATTAATATAATTATTATTTCTGTATTCTTATTTATAGTTAATAAAGTAACAACAGTAATTTGATCACCTTGTTAAATGTGTTGTACAAATGCAGCATAAACTACTCGAAGGGTAAATTTGTTTATCGATCAAAGTAGATTCCTTACGAAATTCCTTAGAAGATTCTTCAGGAATCTTTGTACTTGATTCAATGGTTGATTCTATGGGAGCTGTATCAGTAGATTCTGCTACATTTTTTACATTGTCTACATTTTCTTCAATATCATTAACATCAGCTCCACCAGAAAGACGTTCTCGTTTGATAATTTTAATCTGATTAGATTTACAATTAAATCTTGTTATTAACTTTGAATTGATAGATAATTCATTTGATATTTTACCATCATCACTAATCGAATGCATGGCTATGTTATTAAATAAATTATATTAGATTCAATCTAACATATACATATATCAATATATGTATTAAATATTTCCAGAAGTATTACTTACTACTTTTACAGAATCTTAACGGCATTTTAATTTTAATTTTATTTTTTTATTCTAGAAGAATCAATGTATATGAAAATGATTTACAAAACTTGTTAATTTATACGACAATTTACCCAGAATATTTTACATTATAAGGTTATAAACAAAATTATTATATTAACTGCTTAAAGAAGTTAGCATTTGTTTCATGTTTTTTTGTTTCCCATATGAATCCTTTTCCTATATACTAGTTATATAGATAATTTTAATTATTTTCGATAAGGAAGGAAGATGTAAGAATAGAAGTAACAGAGATACTTTTACTCTTGAAGCAAAAAATATATCAGTAAAATCTTTATTTTAATAAGTTTCTTAAGAAAGTATAAATCAAAATTATCGTCACAGATGTAAAATATGTATGTTGTTATCTTAGATAATTTACATAATAATCTTAAATTTAACTGACTTTACTGTACACCATTGCTAAAAGATTGTATTTTGTTGTATAAAAAATTATTTTTTTATGACGAATGTGAACAATTTTACTTATTTATATATTATAATACATTATACTATAACACGATATTAAGATTTCTAAGCAAAATAATGGTAGAAATTCTTATTAATGAATATGCTTAGTAAAGATCGTTGACAATGAGCAACGAACTTTATCTTATATCAACAAATAACGTTGAAAAATTTGTTTTGTATTATTTTGCACTTCTCCGATTCATTTCTTAATTTTGATGAGATATAAAATGATAAATTTAATTATTGTATACACTGTATTTATACATAAATTCAAACGGAGTTTTTGGGAGGAGGCCTAAATACACCAACTACAACTGCATGATCCCTCTCATAAGGTTCTAAGGTAATTTGTTCCTGTGGTTTTAATTTATCAGCTATAAGTTTCTTCACTTCTCCTGCAAAGACCGCTTCTGGTTGTGCAGTTGAATCTATGCAACTTGCCTAAAATCATATTAAAAAAAAAAACAATTTAGACACGTTATATCGAATAAAACAATACATATAATAATTCTTTATAGAAATTACGAAGAAAACAAACCTTTATAGAAATTACGAAGTGGCCTCCGTTTTTGAGAAAATACTGAGCATTTAATGCAACTATTCTCGCTTGATCTGGTTGTGCTACATCTGCAAATATCGTATCAACCATACCCATAAGCATTCTGTATTTGTGAGGATGCCTAGCATCTTCTATTATAGGAATGATGTTGGTCCTTTTTTTGGCAACATTTATGAGATCTCTTCCAGATCTGTGTGAAAACTCTACAGCATATACTAGTCCTTCCTGAATATAAAAATAATCAAAATGATTCATATAATCGATCTAATAAGAAGAGAAAGTATATACATACAAATATTAACTTTGTATGCATACCTTTTCCAAAGTAAAGAAATATGTACTTTACTTTAACAAAAAAATATGTATGTAATTATTTTAGCATAACTTCGACACCAAATCGACGATTACCAAGTCAATTTGGCTCTAATGTATGCATATATATCGATAATTCATTAATATAATATTAAACTATTATCAAATCCTTGCACTATAACAACGTGCGACACCCTTAATACACTTTAATTTAAAAATGAGAAACACGAGTCCTACTTGTGGCGAATCTTACGGGTTAAATATAAGAAGCATAAAATATAGCACTAAATATGGTACACAGCTTATTAAAAGGATTAAATCATAGTGCAAAGGGTTAAATGATATTTAAACATAAAAGAAAAAGTTCTTACTGGACCAACAACATCTGCAACGTGTGAAACGGTAGTACCCGACGCTGCGCCTAAATATAAAACTTTGCTCCCAGGTGGCATATGAATTTGATCAACACCTCCGACAATAGCGGCAGCCAATTTAGATCTGAAGGGATTCCAAACTCTGTATTCAATTTTTGATCCATTTTCTCCCTGCAATTCATTATAAAATAAATTTTTAAATATACTTTTAATTATCATAATTAATTATATTGTCAAATACTGTTGTTAAATAGTTACCTCTACACTAATTCTCTTTTCACCATAAACTTCTGAACCAGGTACCAAATTTAAAGTAACCAAGGCATCCTCTTTTCCTTTGGCAATAAAAACTCCTTCATGACGATGGGGTTCTATAAGAACAGTTTTGCCTCCCTTGAAACCTCCTCCACCACGACCACCTCTTCCACCACGTCCACGTGGAGTACCTCCACCTCTTCCGCCTCCCCTACCTCCACCACGGCCACCTCCTCCTCCTCTTCCACCAAAGCCACCACCTCCTCCTCTTCCACCAAAACCACCGCCTCTTCCACCACCTCGACCACCACCGCGGCCACCGCCACCACCACCACCACCACCACCACCACCTCCTCCTCCTCCTCCTCCTCCTCCTCCTCCTCCTCCTCTACCTCTAAATCCACCTCCTGGTGAGAATCCTAGAATTATACAAAATATTGTTAGATCATAATCTTTCATTAAGATTCTCTATTTAGAAAAATTAATATATTTTAATTTTTCCATATGATCATGAGTTATAAAATCATATTCCCGCCAGAGCTGTTTTACCATTACGGTCGCGTGCCGGGAATATTCCACCATGAGCATGCAATGATTGTTTCGATAATGAAACCTAATGCTACTTATTTTAAATAAATCTGTATAAAATATCGAATATTAAAATACTAAAAATTATGTGCACAGCTTAGCCACATCCATTTTAATAACATTTATATTTTCTTCTAAACATAAATTAAAAATTAAAATAATGAAATATTAAAATAAACTTTCTCCAACATAAAATAAAAATTGATTATGTATCGTTTATAGTTATTTCATTTTTTATTTGAAAATGCATCCGACTGTAGTAAATATATTAATTCAAACAACACGAATGCAAGTGGGAAAACAACACTCTTAGATTTGAGGTTATCAACTGCAATGTTCAAAATATTTGTTTTAATAGACTAGATTTAGAAAAAAATAGGTAAAACAGTATAATCTCAATACAAACAGTTACATACCCGGTTTACCCATGTGAGTTTCTGTTTTTATTAATACTTATTATTAAACTTAAAAATTCGATTGTAATTCCAGCACACGTGCCACTCAAAAGCTGCATCCAAATGCCGAAAGCGAAATTCCGGAACTTGGAGGAAGACTGTTGTAGTTCGATTATCGATACTATAGCAATAATTATCGAAATATCAAATATCCCTAGTAATAATATGTAAATCAAATTAGAATCATTCTTTTATTTTATTCAGTATGAGATTATTTTTTAAAATATATTTGGGGTTATTAGAATTACAAAATAGACAGAATATATTAAATTTAATTTAATTTCTATAAGTTGCTTTTTAATTATACGTATTGTATTATGCTTTAACTTCATTCGACTTTATGATTGGTAGTCTGTGTCTTGAAGTAAGTTTCTAAAAATTAAATCAAATAATATTAAAAAATTATCCTCAAAGAACATAAAAAAATGTTAGTACAAATAATTTATGGAAATTTACATTTCTTTGAAGTGTAATTTTTCAGCTGTTAATGCAAGTTTTCTAATATGTCGAATCGTACTAGCAGCAGCTATTTGTACTTCTGGATCCTCCGAACCGACCAATCGTAACACGTGCTACGAAATATAAACGTTGTATGTGTTTACTTAAATTGATGGAGTTTATTTACAAATTTGAAATCTTGTATGAGATATACCTTTATAATACCACAACTATGCATGGTTACACAGTTCATAGGGTCCTTACTTAAATGATACATTGCTATACAGACTCCTTTAAGAACAGTTTTGTTTTTACTATTCATATAACCGACAAGAGGAGCAACTGCATTTAGTTTACCAAACTCAGAACTATTTTCACCCCATTCACAGCAATAAGCGATAGCTAAAGTTAGATTAGCTCTAAGATCTTCATTTTCCTTAAAAAGAAAAAAGAAAATATTAAAAATATGTAAATATTAATAATTATAATTTCCAAGTCTTATTGTTAAATTATCATTAACTGTCTTAGCAAGATTAGCCAATTTAGGCACCACTCCATGATCAGTTAAAATACCAAGATTTTCAGGATCTAATGCAATTTTAGCTATTGTGGCGCAAACAGCGCTTAGTACTTTAGGATTGGTACTATTCAAAAGACTGACTGTAAGCTCCAGTCCACCTACAAAAGCTCGCACCATTTCAGGAGAATCTTTAGCATATTTGATGCACGGAACTAAGGCAAGACAAGCATTTGTTTTGATAACGTCGCTTGGATGTTTTAATAGAGACCATAATAATCTAACACCGTCTAATTTATGTCCAGGATCATTAATAATATCCATGCATTGTTCATTTTCTGCACATTCTTTTAATACCAATGGTATATTTTCTAATAACGGTTCATAAGTAGAACACAGCAATTTGATCTATTCAAAATTATACAATTTTAATTTCCAAGTTATTCTATAATTCCATAATTGCAATGTTAAACATGTTAAAGATAATACTCACTAACTTAGGTAATCCGTCGTGAGTTCTTAAGATTCCTCTATTTATGGGATCCTTACAACATTCAGCTAATGCTCCGACTACATTAGATAAAACATCTTCATCTTCATTTTCTTGAAGAAGAGGAACTAGAAATGCTATTAAATTGTTCTGATTAAATCTTGTTACATTTTCTGGACTTACAGCACATTTCCAAATAGCACCCGTTACTGCAGCTAATAAACGTTTATTAGCGCAAACATCCTGAGATTGTATCAGTTTACATAAAGGATCCAAACCACCAGCCTCTCTAACCATATTACTAGTTGTTTTATTTATTGCGCATTTGAATATAGCTAAGGCACAATTTTCTTTCAATTTCATATTTTCATCTTTCAAATGGTATACAATATTAGCAATAATACCCATTTGTTCAAAGGCCAATCTGCACACTGTCTAATATTTTAAGATTATTAACAAATGAAAAGATTTGTAATTACGATATTAATTAATGTTACCAGATCTGCACATTGCTGTACTGTTCCCATGATAGGAATTATTAAATCAGTGTGACGGCTCTTTAGAAAACGTGCCATGAGTAGAACAACTCCATGCTTTTGAAGTTCTACTTTTATTTTTGGGCTCACCGCTATAGAGTTTAATACTTTAGCACCACCAATAGCAACAGCGATTAACTCTTTTTGAACATTATTTAATTCATCAAAAGAACGGTGTAGAATATTATCCGGTATATCCATAATGTCCAGCTATTAAATATGCACGTTAAAATTGCATAGTTAAGAATGAATTATATAATAAATTAAATTTCTTACTAATAGAGGTATGCCACCACGAATCCTAATTTGTTTTCTAGCTTTTCTTACTTGTGCGATAACAGCCATAATTTCAGCAGCTAGTATCTGATAAAGAAAAATAAATTGCTGATAAATTAAAATTAATATATATAAATAACTTTAAAAAATAATTCCTAAAAAAGTAGATAAAACTAACTTGAATGTCTCTAACAGGATGTTTAAGTAAATGAATGAGTGATGTCACAATACCATAATCAATAAGAGCACGACGCATCTCACTTGAAGTTACTATTAAAATTAATACAGACAAAGATCCATTTTGACATTTGATATCATTAGTTTCCAAAAGATTAACTAAAATTTCCAATCCTCCCATTTTTTCTATAGCCTTTTGAATTACCTGGATGTATAAAAGATAATACTAGTATGTGCAAAATGCATCTAACAATGTTAATAATAAGAAGAAAAACTAACTCTGCTTGTAAGATCATAATCTTTAAGTAAACATAAAGATATTGTGGTAGCAGTTTGATTTCCAGCTTTCATATATTTGATTAACTTTTGCATTATCCAAAATTCGGAGGAAACATCGGACACGTCATCTTTCAAAAATCTCATGTCGTCGTCTCCTTCAGATTCTGGTTCATCGTCTGAACTTTCATCCTCCTCTTTTTCCCTGACATAATGAACTCTTGGACCGAAGGGTTCTCCGGTGACAATCGATAATAATGGTTTTGGTTGATCGATTTCTGTTATCTCTGATACATTGAGTTCAAATCTGCCATAATTTCAGAAAATAATATTTATTAAAATTAATTTATATTAAAAAAATGTATTCTATTATAAGCATCAAAGAAAGAAAACATGCAAATTATTAAAAATATTACTCGGTTAGAGATGGATCTACTACGTCTAATTCCTTTTTCTTTTTAGGTGGCATTTTGTTATATCGCAATTTTTTATTTTAACAAATTAGATAATTAAAATACAATACAAATTCGTGACTGTCATATTGAAAAGCAACGATGTTATTCCAAGAGAACTTCAAGAGCCTGACGCATTATTAGTGATAAACATATACAAATTATTGATCAAACAATCGTTCGACAATATTATTATTATGACATTAACGGAAAACGGCGATAGGTGTGTAAACAAAAGTTGAGAATAAAAGTTCAATTTTTTATTTTTGTTTAAAATTCATTTATTTATCAATTTTTATGATATGGTGGTAAAGATTTGTTCAATGTTTTTTTAAAGAATATTCGGTAATGTCTAGCTGATTAGTGAATAATTCTTCACAATATCAAAATAAAAATAGAGTACCTTGATTAACTAATAAATGTCTGATACAGATTACAAAATTAAATAATATGTATATATATATTATTAGTTAAAAATAAAAAAAGCATTTGTTAAACTTTCTAAGATTATTCTACGGAATTGTAATTTTTAATAAAATTAATAAATTAATTACAAAAAAAATTATAATTAATACAAAATTAAAGAACAGAGAAAGGTAAACAAGAAAAAGAAAGATAAAATAAAAGAGAAAAAGAGAAAGAGGAAAAGAGATGAAATAATTTAATTTATTTCATAAATATCAAATGGTCATTGAGTTAAAGAAATTTCCAGTTTTACATTATTTTTTCACAACAATCTTTTTAGGTCTTTGAAACTTTGCACAATGCGTAGGAACATTATTACATAATATTTTTGTTCTCATCAAAATGTTCATGTCACTAAAAAATAAATTAAATACACTATCTCAATCTCCTTGCGAAATAGGAGAACCACGATCTCGTTTAGAACCTTTGCCTTTCCCTTTAGATTTAGTTTCTCTTTTTCTACTTAAGGAAGACGTAGAAGTGGTAGAAGCAGAGTCAGCAGGACTAGAATGACTGGATCCTTCTCTGTCCCACCGTGCTAGGGCATCTCTTAAATTTTGTCCATCGTTATCTTCAAAAGTATCCACATCTACGTGAAGATTATCTTGACCAGTTTGCGCACTTTTTTCAGATTCTAAATTCGCTCGCATTTCTTTCCTCTGATCTTCTGTATGTTGAGGACAACGCATAGATCTCGTGCAAAGTTTTTTTGTGTGCTCAGATACAACACCACATATTTGCGTTAAGAGTGCTCTCTTATCTTCCAAGGACATATTCTCATAATTTGAAGGTGAATTTTCATTGCTACTATGGATATGCTCGTTAAGATTATCCCCATTTCTTTGATTGTTCTTCTGTGTTTTCGTCCTCTTTATTCCATTACGATCTTTCCTTCTCTTACGTTTATCATTATTTAAACTCCAATCCACATCGTCATCATCGTCACTTATTACTCCACTAAATGTACTAAGATCTTTAGAATTATTAGCTATTCTCCTTGAAGCAATACGTGAACTGTTACGACCCATACCCATACACTTTTCTAAATGTGTTGCAAATCTACAAGCAGCTACACCCCTATCACAATTTGGGCAATTACATTCTTGAGATTTTTTCACCGGATGTTGACCAAATACATCTAATCCTGGCGAATCTGGAATAAGATAATTTGTTTAATTATTCTTATTAATTTATATCCTTTTTAATAATTTTAATTATTGTTTAATCCATTATATATTATCATGTAAATAAACAATTTATATAATTTCTATTACAAACATTTAATTAGTTAAAATGAAAATATTGACGATTTGAACTCACCTACAATAGCATAAGACTCATCATCAGGAATACCTTCTTCAACATCAGAACTTCCTGTTTTTGTGGTTCTGTGTACATCAAAAACAAAACCCATTAAAACGTCGTCTAAAAGATCCTCGTACATTTCTTTAGTAGCGTTTTCCACGTTTTCGGGTTTGTTCATAAATTCCAAAAATTGTGTATTTAATTCATCAATTCTTTTTTCAGTAACAGACATCTTACAGACTGTAACATTTGAAAAAAATCAAGTAATGAGACTGCAAACTTCTCTTCCATGTTATATCCGATGAATGATAATTCTAACCCATAAAAATATCCGTGCATTTTAAGCTCTATCATATCAAAAAAATACTTGTTATACGTACCTCTTATTTTAGATTTTTATCTAATAATCCAAATTTAAAATGGACGGATATAAATATAAAATATGACTTATTGTAATTGACAATAAGGAAATTAGTTAAACAATATAACTAATTATTATTATTATTATATAAATTAATATAAGTTACATATATTACATTTCTATGTATCAATTTTTTTAATAACTATTCTTATCTATATATATAGTTTACTGTTATCAAGGCAAGTTAAACGTTTAGTTATACTTTTAAGGTTATGAAGTGAACACAACATATATAATGAAAATATTCTGAGGGAAAGAGATGCGCCACGAGATCTTTGATAAGATCCACTTTTGTAACTCCCCTTACTACGTACTTTCTTTTATGCGACTGATACTAAACTGTACTAACAGAAGAACTTCTTAAGTTACAGTGTTGCAGTTACAGTTGCGGTGTTGCATCTAGGGCTAAAGTTACTAGACGCGTTTTCAATAGTGTGTGTTGATTGTTTTACGTGGTGACAATTGCCGCGTTATCTACTAAGGAATAATATTCCCTATAAAATTGTACATTCAACAGACAGTCTTGAATAAAATCTTAAGACCTCTCTAAATTCGTAATCATGACCTAAGATAGTCTTAATTGATAGTTGTTTAATCCTGTTGTACCTGTCGTTTAAAATAGTTTCTCGATTACCGTTTCTCTCTTGCGATACCAGGAATACCAATCGTAGATGCAGTTTAAGATTGATTGTAGTGTATACCGGAAGTGATCACTAAAAAAGGGCTGGCGTAGTGAAAGTCACGTGATGTTGTTTCGACAATGGATAATGTAACAATGAATAAGAACGCGGAAAAGGAAAGCTAGGTTAGTAGCTGCCTGTAGCACATGAGGTCCACGTGTATTTTAAGTGACTGTTTCTACTCCATAGAGAAAAGATACTGTAGTATTGATGGTTAGAAATTTTGAATTGTAAATTAAATGTAAATTATGTCAGGTAAAAAAAGATCTTTTCATGGTAGAAAAGGAGTATATGATAAACGATATGAGAAACAACGAAAACATAAGAAAACGAAGTTTAATTATCGAGAAGCATCATATGTTAAAGAGCGAGAATTGAAAAATGAACAAATTGAAAATCGTCGGAGGTTATTGGAGGAAGAAGATGCACAACAAAATCAACATGAAGCTATTGATAATTCTGAGGATGAAGTAGATTATGTTGATAAATTAGTAGAAAAATTACCAAATAGGAAAGTATTAAAAAATGTGAATAGTAAATCTGATTCTGAAAGCGAACTATCTGAGTTAAGTTCTAGCAGTAATGATGAAAGTTTACAGAGTGATGATGAAAGTTTTCAGAATAATGAGAATAAAGATTCATTAACAAAGGAAGAGAACAAAGAGAAAATGACTAATCAAACAGATGAAGATGAAAATTTGGAAAATACAGAAGAGGATATTGAGACCGCCAAAGAGGACATTGGTTGTTTGAAAGATCCTTATTCTGTACATTTTAATTATGATTTGCATACAAATCTTTTGAAAGTCCTTTCATGCGAGCTGCAAATTTCAGAGGTAACGAGATTCAAATGGCCAAAACTTGGAAATATTATATGTGAAATACCAAACTCGAAAGATGCAAATAACTCTGATAATATTGCTACAGTTTCTGTTTTGGAAACAAAACAATATGCGCAACACGGTAAAGTTCCTACTTTAATCGATACAGTAGATTGGAATGATTTATTCGTAAAGCCACAAATTCAGCCTAATCTTGAGAAGGCTAACTCTACTAATTTAAGTTCTATGGAATCAATGACAAGTCCATTAACTCCACTCCAAAAAGAATTGTTTTCAATAATAAACAATTATCAAGACTTATATTATCCGGAAAGAACATTTTCTAATGCTGAAGAAATTAGATTCGTATATTGTTTGCATACAATTAATCATCTATTAAAAACTAGAACTAAGATATTGCATCATAACGCTAAATTAGCCAAATTGAACAATTTAGCTACTGCAGATATTCCTGATGAATATAGAGATCAAGGATTGTTTAGACCAAAAGTCCTCATAATTTTACCTTTTAAACATTCGTGTTTACAAATTGTGAAATTATTAATTGCAATATTAATTGGAGAAGATACAGGTGGTTTGGTGATAAACAAAAATAGATTTATGAAAGATTTCAGTGGCAATGAATTGGTTATGCCCAAGAAAAATCCAAAACCAGAGGATTATGCTAAAATATTTGAAGGAAACATAAATGATGATTTCAAGATAGGGATATCGATCACGAAAAAAACTTTAAAACTTTACACGGAATTTTATTCGTCGGATATAATTATTTCTTCGATATTAGGTCTGAGAATGCTTATTGGTGTAGAAGGAGAAGCAGAAAGAGATTATGATTTTCTAGCATCTATAGAATTATTGATCGCGGATCAAACAGAGTTATTTCTAATGCAAAATTGGGATCATATGTTGCACATTTTAAATCATGTCCACTTACAGCCAAAAAAAAGTTCTGGGATTGATTTTTCGCGTGTAAGAAGTTGGAGCATCAATGGTTGGTCCCAATATTATCGACAAACATTAATATTTTCTAATGTTCTACTTCCACAGATTGTGAACATCTTTAACAAAAATTGTTGTAATTATGCGGGAAAAGTTAAAGTACAAAATACTGTACATTCTGGTTCTGTTAATCAAGTAGTTCTTCGAGTAATTCAAACGTTCCAGAAATTTGATTCGTTAAGTTATCCTCAGTCATTAGTTGATAGACTAGAAGTCTTCAAAAAGGAAATATTACCGCGATTCAAGGACAGTATAATGAATCACACATTGATTTACGTAGTTGATTATTATGATTTTGTGAAGCTTAGAAATTATCTCAAGAAAGAAGAGATTAATTTTGTACAAATTAGTGATTATTCCCGTGAAGCTAAAGTGGCACGAGCAAGGGATATGTTCTTCCATAGCGATGCACATTTTTTATTATATTCAGAGCGTTTTCACTTTTATAATCGAATACGTATAAAAGGTATACGACATATTATATTTTATTCACTACCGACAATTCCACATTTCTATAATGAAATTTGTAATTTTATGCAAGAAAGTTATCAAAATCCTAAAGCAGGTTCTAAAAATAACATGAGTGTAACTAGTATATACAGTAAATACGATTCTTATAAACTGTCTGCTATAGTCGGTACAGAAAGAGCAAACCAAATGATTACGTCAGAAAAAAAAGTACATACAATTATTACAACTACATAATTTTTTTATGATTGGTCAATTCGATTTAAATATTACTGTTTATTAGAAAAAAATAAATATATTTTTTTACATGTGTTGCATGTTAATACTTGCGCTTAAATATATAAATATGTTTTGAAACATAAAACATACATATATAAATATGCACACAAGATTGTTAAAACATATATGATACAATAATTTATTATTATTATATATAAATTATTATTATTATGGTATAAATATTACCTTATAGCTATATGTAGAATTTAAATTTATTGAAAATTTCTCTGCAGTATAGTAACGATTTATATGTAATTATTTAATTTTTAAATTTATATAATACATACAATACAAATCTGTCATTTTATTCAATCAAACGGGTACTCGAAATAGTTGTCAATAGTTTGAATCCTATAAACGAATAGAGTTGATTGACTCGCACCTAAATAATAATAATAATAATACCCCTGATGATACGGATATAATAGTAAGAATAACAATAGTAATAATAGTAATAATAATAGTTATTAGAAAATAGAAGAATATTTTTTGCATACATCGATTTTAAGTATTTACATATTAATAAAATTTAAGAACGTAGGCCTTTACATCATTGGATATTGTACAATAATTTAAATTTCGACTCTGTTCTTATAAAAGGAAAATAAAAAAAAAGACGGTGAATCTAAACTTAATTTCGACTTTTATCCTCTTTATAAGACTTGGTGGTTGTAATAACATCGATCATTCGAGATTCTTTAGATGCAACTGAGGAGGAAGATACATTAGGGAATATTTCTTTGGTTTTTGTAGTTTCAGTTAATATTTGTAAAAGACTTTTTTCCCGTAGAGTAGTAGGCATTTCTGATGTTTCATCCATAGTCTCATTCGTTGTGATTGACTTAGCAGTAGTTGTTTTCTCGATCTGAGTTTCTGCAAATATCAAATAAATAAAAAGATATATTAATGGATTAATAAAATAACAGTAGTGCCAAAAAGTATTTACAAAAATATTAAGGGATACAGAAATTAAGTAGGTGTATAATATACACAAAAATAATAATTGTTAATAGTTACAAATAGTTCTTAACTTAAAACAAGTCTTTTTTTTACTTATTTAATTTCCATAACATACAAAATAAAATGTAGATACATCTAAAGATTTAATTGTAAATAATATTACAATGCATATTACAAAATACTTAAATTTTAGACTTGCGTGATTTCTATGTTTTCTAAAACAATTAAATTTTGTTAACCAGTGTATGTTGCAAATTTTGTTTAATTTATAAATCTGCTAATATTTAAAGTATAGAAATATTACCATTAAGAGTAGATGGAATCGTTAGAGAGTCCGAAGTTTTACAATCAGATTTGAACATCTGATCCTTCGTCCTCGTCGTTCGAATGGGTCCCTTGGGGTCCCAAAGAAAAGTATAATACAACGATAGAATAATAGCGGCCATACTGACAAATATAATGTAGGCTATTACGGTAAGTACGCGTATTAATTTTTTCTTGTGCTTAGGTTCATATAATTTGTCCTTTCTTTCCTCGCCAGCGAAACGTATCTCATTTGCTTGAACTTTTTCACGAGTACCCAAAGTACGAGTGATACTTGCCATTACATTTTGAGCGCTCATTTTTCTTGGAAGCTGCATCTTTAATTTGGATTCCTGAGAATGTATATATTTCAGTATAAAAATAATTTTTTTCTCTTCCTTTTATTTTATTTTATTTTATTTTTTCACGAAATTGCTCACAATTCGATCCGCCATTCGAACAAATTAATTCGTTCTTTAAAAAAAAGTGTGTACAATTATGTCAATTTTAGGTTTTCATTAAAGTTTCATGTGTCTTATTTTTTTCTTTTTGTTAATTAATTTCCCTACTGATGTCTAATTATAAAATATTCTAATTAAACGCACGCAACAATCATCACACATACACACACATTGTAACACATTAATTAATTTTCTTTGTTCATTAAGATTAGACGCGTGCGATTGTATCACCCCCTTTCGTTTTATACTATTCGATATACTTTCGTAAACATTAAATGATCATGCATGAATCAATATGACAGATGTCCACGTGCATTTTAACCTAGGGAGAAACCCTTTTCCTCGTCGTAATTTCCTCTATTGAATCTAAATACGTTATATCTATAAGGTTGTTATTTAGATACGAATTGCTCAGTAGTAAGAATAAAATAAAAAATACTAAATAACAAGAGAGAGAAATGCATTTTTGTGTATATATATATATATATATATATATATATATATATGCGTATGTATGCGTGTGAATGTGCGTGTGTGTTAGTCTCGTGGCACACTAAAAGCACAGCACCTTTTCCTTCTTATTTTTATTAATTTTTGTCTTGTTTTTCTACTGTTTAGATATTCCTCTTTCCTCCGATTCTTGTATTTTACTTACAATTAGATCGACGTTATATTGCTTAGCAGTTTTTATTACTGAAAGCACACCCACCTCGAGAAAATAGATATATGCGTGTGTAAGCACCCCCAATGCGCAAACTCGTCCATAAGCTAGCTTGAAAATAAAAACGAAAGAGAGAAAGAAGCTTACGCGTGCGCGCACGTATTTTATGCGTAGCTTTGAGTTTATTTCTTTTTTTTTCCACTTTCAACAGTTGTTTTATTTTATCGAAAGATTTTTTAAACTTCCTTCCTCTTCTTTTCTTGTGTATCTTTATTTTTGAACGTTGTTGGCAAACGTCGATAGATAATAATCGATCGATCACTCGTACTTCATACTCAAGTGAGTATTCACAAATGAAATTTCATTTTATATTTTTGTTTATTCTCGTCAAATTTTTTTCGATATAATTTATTAGAAAAAATCAATTTTGTTTTCGTGTCTTTACCATTTCACGCGATTTGTTCTCTTGTTTTTTTAAGATCATTCGTTTCACATAGGTAAATCCTTTTTAAATTTAGATTAAATAACGTGAATTTGATTTAGCAAATGTCCTTTAATCTCGACAATCTCTGACTCTGGTAAAAATTAATAAATATTAGGCAAAATGAAAAAAAAATTATTTTTCGTAAAAACTTGCGAGATTTTTTGTTTAATTTTGAAGATCGATAAAAAGAAAATATTCTTTTCGAGATGTGTCTCGAAGGATTATGACGACACACCTTTGTTTTTGTCGAAATGTGCGTCAGAATGAATATATCTACCGTTCGCTACTTTGACAAACATGTGTCGTTCGATCAAACCATATTTTATTCGTTAAATATTATTTGAACGATTATTGGATGGACAACATTGCTTGGATTAATTGAATCCAATTTAATCGATTTATTAGATTTGGTTGGTATAATTGTAAAGAAAATAGATCATTTTTTAATTCGAATTTCTTATTATTTTATGTAACCCTGATATCGGAGAAAAAAAATACTGGAAGAAGCCATAACTGTTTGACCCTGTTACACTTATTACGTTCACAATACGGATGATCTTGGTACGTTCGTTCATCTATATCACGAACACCCTTATTTCTAAGGCTTTAATCTTCTCCTATTCTAACCCCCTTGCCTCCCCCCGACTTCATTCCCATCCTCTTTCCTGTTTTTCTTTAATGTTCTTATACATTTTTTTTTATAGATTTCTTGGATCGTTTCGTAACGAAATACTTAAATGGATAGTCATATTTAACCAGTTGTAAAAGACGTTACTTAATTAAGACATATTTTTGATTGCTTTTAGAGTAAACTAAAGTATTTATATATATATATTGCGTAGATATTTTAATCCTCTATAATGTTATATAACTTTTAAGTCATATACTTATGTATCTGCATTTTTTTTAATTCCCAAAAGTTAATTTTCGCTAAGTTTAAGTTATAGTTATTGTAAAGATAATTTAATTATACTAATGTAAATTGTGTTAAAGATTTGATATTATTTAATTTTATTTTCTTATAGAGGATTAAATTAATATAAATATAAAAATATGGTCAAAGTTAATATAGCGTATCATTGATTATACATCAACGTTATTTTTTAATCATTTTAAATTAAATCTATTAATAATTATTTAATTCTCAAGTAAAATCTAAAATTTTCCATTTTCTTGTATATAAATTAAACGTAAAAATATTCTAATAATCCTAATCGATCCAAATATCCATTTAATTCATTTCAAACAAAAAATCAGAATGTTTATGTATACATTTATCAAAACGATAATTTTCATCGTAATTCTCGTCGTTGTTACTTTGTTTTTATTTTGTATCTTTTATGGGATAGATGAAATATTCACACATGTGAAATAGGATCTAAAAGGAGAAAATTTTTGGATCGTTGCAAAGCTGACGCAACTACTGACTTGTATAATAAACAAAATCATACGAGAAACCTGTTTATGCGACTACGAAGTGTTCTATAAATTTTCTCGAAATTCTCTTTCAAAGCTTTTCACGTTTCGGTAACTGTCTTATAAGACTATACCGTGTTAAAAACAACTTCCATTCTATCCTACGAGATAAGTATAATATAACGATCAAAATAAGTCAAGCATTATACGTTCTCTTTATATGATTTATGTGAATAATATTTAACAAATCTAACTAATCGTTTTTCGATAAAAATAAATAAATAAAAAGTCCATCGAAAATTTGTTTATTCAATGACTTACTTTTTTCTTTATTTTCTTCTTCTTCATTTTTTCGTTCAATCTCTTCTATCAAGTTGTTATACATAATTTTATTCATGAAAATTGTTTCATTCATTTCGTCCTTTCTTTCTCCTTCTCGATCGAGTACTATAGTCTGTTTTAAATTATAAATTTGACGAAGATTTTTCCATAGTGAATTGATTTTTTTATTTTCCTTTAAATTGTCATCTGCATTATTTCGATTATGTTTGACGAGATATTCTTGTATAGAAGAAGAAGAAGAATCGTTGTCGTTATTTTTTTCATTAATCAGTTCTTCTGCCAGGGTAGTTTTCAAGGTAGTTATAAATTCTTCAAGATCATTGTTACTGAGGGTACTTTCTTCCACGTGTTCTTGAATTATTTCGTTAGAATTATTTTTCTTCGACGATAAATGTTCTGAGATTGTATTCAAATATTGTTCAGGTGGTGATTCGATTCTAAGGAAATCTAATCGAGGATCAGCTTGTAAACGAATAGCTGGACTGTGCATGAGTCGTGGATTAGGTGGTTCCCAAAGGAATACGTAGTAAGCGCTTAATACGATCGCAACAAAACTTACTGAGAACATGTATGCCAGTACCGTTATAATACGCACTATTTTTTTTGGTCCTTTGTTTTCGTAAATGCTTGCATTAACATCTTTTACATCCCCCGCATTATCACCGGAATCTTGGGCGCCTGATTCTCCACTGCTACCGTCCTTACTCATTTTTATTCTTATTTTAATTAGATCTTTCCAATGCTACGATCTGTTGACTCTCTGGTCACCATGATATCCAACTGTACTTCTTTTTTTATATATCAAATTTTATAATGAATTTTTTCCTTTTGCAAAACTTCTTCCGTACTCTTCCTTAGAATTTAATCTTTACATTTTTAAGATACAAATAAGAGACAAAATAACGAGAAAGAACAACCGATATCACCTTTTGGATGTGAAAGCGCGTGTGCTACTGCAACCTCTTGAAAAATAATCATAGTAAAGCTCATTCCTTCGGCACGTGTTAGAGGGTTGCGCACGCGTTCTCTATTTTTCTTTCTCCCTCTTTCTCTTTTTCTCTTTCTTTTGTGACACACGGCCACATATATCCGTTTAATTTCATAATTCATCTATTGATAATAGTGGTAGAATGTTATACCTATATTATAGGGATGCATTTAATTGGTTAGATTAAAGTCAGATTAAAATTAGATTAAAATTAGACGAAACATTTGTTTGTATCCCAAATTATCGAACTTTACTGTTTCCTGTGTATATTTATGTTAAACCTATCGCTGAGTGATTGCATACAGTATTTTTACGTAATATATACACGGATGGGTTAAAAAGTATTGAGCCTCAATAAAAAAGAAACTTTTATTTCTTTTTTAATATAAAAGTGTTTTATCGAAAAAAAAGTGTTTCTATGTTAGGCTCAAAACTTTTTAATTCACCTACGCATTTATTTACATATTTATAAACAAATATAGTTATTTATATATACATTCTTATATATATAAATTTTGAAATTTGTATTAAATTAGATTTATATATATATGTACACCTTGCTTATGTAAATATTTATTTTCCTAATAATTGTACGTGTAAACATATTTAAATGGTCGATACACGTTTGCTTATCCGCCATTTTGATCTACGTCACGTGTTCAATAGCGATCGTCTTCTCTCTTTGTATGTAAGTAATAAACTTTGCACCGTTAAGATAGGATATGCAACGATATCTCTCTCATAGATGCGTAAACACATCTAAACGTGACATGTGCTGAAATAAAAAACATTTTCTAAGTATGAATCATTGGTTTTCCTTCTGTATGGAAAGTATTAATACGCGAATGGACAGTTAGTGATTTAATCGTGAAAAATTTGAAAAAAATTTCTATCAGTCAATGAAATAGTTCGTTTAATGCAGTTCTAACCTTTGTATGTGTTATGTGTTAATATTTTTTGTATTTTTATTTTATCGTTTATCGTATCATTTTATTATATTTGATCGAATAATTTTTTAGAGAGAAATTCGTAAACATAACCTTATTCTTGAATGACGTTGTTAAAACTAAGTTAATAATATCTTTGTATTTGTTGTGTCTATATCTAGTCTGGGGCTTGCTTTGATGTATTTAGAAATATGGACGACGAAGAATATCTTCAACCTGTTTTAACTTCCCAAGAAGAAGACAACTTTCAAAAGTTAAACACCATCCCCATTGTTTCGATTCCACTTCTTTATGGGGCAAGTATTCTTTTGAAATATATGATTGCATTGAAAATATGTTTGAGACGCATTAATTATTACTATTTTTTGAATCTTTTAGGTAGCATTAGAAATAATTGGTATTATTTTCATATCGTTATGGCCGGAAGAAGAAAACAAATGCGATACTTATTTCATATATTTGTATCTTCATTGTTTCTACTGGTTGATAGTTATGGTGGCAGATTATATTGTAAAAGCTAAACATCATACTTTAAGAATTTGGGGATATCTTGATTTTTATCAATCAACTTATCAACATATAAGAACACCCCTTTTCATAGCATCTCTATGGAATACATGTTATTTGTTGTTGGCTGTAGTTTTGCATCATACGCATAAAATGAATTATGAAGAATATTGCAGGGCATCCGAATGGTTGACACCTATTAATTATATTTTACTCTTATCTACCTTCGAGCTTATGGTAATTGTTCCAGTTTATGTGAATTATATTAGTAAGTATATTTTATATTTTATTGGTTAAAGTTGTATCTATAGGTTTTTTCGTGTCTCTTATCATTTTCTATGTTTCTTTTTCTTCACAGAAAGAGTTATGAGATTTAATAGGTTACGCCCTTTACCTGATGTTAAAAGAGAGGAATGGTTGTCGTCTTTTACCCAAGATTCTTATGCGAGCAGTGGTGAAATTGGATATCATCATAGAGGTTCGAATTTAGAAGAGTTACTTGAAAAACAAGCTGACTTGATAAGATATTTACGAGATCATAATGTTAAACTGAGTCATAGAATAATGATATTAGCATCTCGCCAAAGAACACGAGAAGTTTAGATGATTGATAATTGATATTAAAATCCAAATGAAAATAATTTAATTGAAAATTTATAACGTAGCTTGTAACTATTTAAATTGAAACGCACATACTCATTTAAAATTTGAATATCAAAAATATTTAATATTAACATATATTTCTGCTTTTTTTTTATTTATCTACGTTTAGTTAGATTTATACTTTAAAAGAATAATTATAATCTTGCTTTTATTCTTTGCATTACTATCTTGCAAAGGTTTTATTGACCCTTGTACTATAATAATGTGTGAGACTCATGATATGCTTCATAGCCTAAATATAAAAAACACGGGTCTTACTCGTAGCGAATCTTATAGGCCAAATATAAGGAGCATTAAAAATATAACATCAAATGTAGCAGATAGCTCCACGCATTAAATCATAGTGCAAGAGGTTAATGATACGTTTAATGTGTATCTGGATATATATTCTCATCGGCAGCAATATTTTATACAGATACATCTAGAATTATTAAATAACAAGTTTATTGTTTTCTAATTTAGCCATTATCATTCATAATTTCATTAGGAGAGATTCTTGCGTAAATTATTAATGCATTCATTAACAAACTTTTTAAAATATATACATATATATATAGATGTATGAGCTGACTTTAAGTAACATGGAAGATTCAAATGATTTTTTATATATTATGCTTTTTAAGGAAATTAGAAAGTTAAAAATTTGAGTAATTTTGTTTCTAATGTTTTGCGTGAATTTATTATTACGAATAACTCTCTAATAATAAGTATAAAATAATTATACTGAAATACTGTGATAGAAAATGATGTATGCATTGTTTAAACGAATAAAATATAAGTATATTTTGAAATATACAAAATACACAATATTGACTTTACATAAAACATATTTTAAATTGTGTTTTGAATTGAGCTAAAGGAATAGAAAAAGTATCTCTTTTATAAATTTAATAATACAATATTTATATCTTAACACATATGTCTAACATTTAATAATTACATATTCTAATTGTAAGACTAGACGACTAAGGTTTCTTCTGTGCAAAACAGTGTTCAAATAGAGGAAGAGAATTCATGTAATTGGATTTCACGCAATTGAAATTAAAGTTTGAATAATTGTCTACTTTAAAACCAATGTTGCATAACGATTACATAGAATCTTATATCAAAGCTTATTATCTTCCAGAAGATAGTTTGGAAGAATGGAGCAAAGAACATAAGGAATATTTATGTCAGTAAAATATTTGATACCTTAAATATTTGTTAATTAATCGAAGGAAATCTATATAGCAGTCTAGAAGCACAGAGTATAAGTTCAATGCACCGTCCTCTTTGAAATCCACCGTTAGTCTGGCTCATTGTCCTCTAAGAAAGTTCTTTTATTCAATGTTGTTTATACGACTTTCTGAATATTATTTTCGTTATACATTCATATACAACCTTCGAAAAGTCATATAAACAACATTCAATAAAAGAACTTTCATAGAGGACACCATGCCAGTCTAACGGTGGATTTCGAAGAGGATAGAATGTAGTTGTTATAGTCCGTACTTTTAGACAACAATACACATTTCCTTCGATTAATCAAAAATCATTTAAGGTATATCTAATACTATAATACTCTAATAACACTTATGTGATTGTTTAAACTAAAATGCATTTCTTTTAATGTTAATCTAGTAAGTATAACGATGCACGATTTTTAGTGACACTGCATATATATATTGCATATATATATATAGAATATCATTAATAATTACTAAGAATGATTAACCCTGAAAAAATAATTAATCTGAATTTGTTTTACTTTGTTATGAATTTACATGAATACGTTTAACGCTTTACTTTCATTTTAGTAATCGTCTTGTCTCGTTATAATTACGAAAAGAAAGAAAAAAAAAGAAAAAGAAGGTTTTAAATTATGAGTATATTTGTAGCGTTTATTTTGTTTTCCGGTTTATTTTAATATTATCAACGAAAGAAGAGATCTTACATTTTTCATATACTTCTTAAAAATATGACAGTTTCATTAGAAAATTGGTGGTATGTGTGTGTATTTATATATACATATATTTGTTTTCTTTTAATTATTATATTATTAAGAAAATGACAATATTAAATTACTATGTATATATATAGAGATATATAACACAGTAGTTTAATTATTTTTATGCTTGTTATTTAGTTTATTCTCTAGTCTCCGAAAATCTTCACAAGATTATTGCCTTACAATGTCACTTTCTTAAATTCCAGGTGTTCATGTTTCTGTAATGAATTTTATAATTTTATTAAACAATTTTACTTATTCTTTACTATTTTTCTTTTTTCGATAGATATCTTCATAGATTATCAAACGTATTCTCATCTACTTATATAGAAAAGAAAAAGAACAGAAGCTTCCTTGACCAAATTGATAAGAGAATACAATTTTTCATTAAATCTTACAACCTTGCAATTAATATTTATAATGTCAGTAACATAATCGTAGGGCAATAATAAATAATTATTTAATATGTTGTATCTCTCACACATATTAATTACAATTTTTTTCATGCAATTATATCTCGTTGCTTTTACTTTGATGCAAGTAGTCTGATTTCTGTACTTTTATTGGTTTCTTTCTTTTCTTTTTTTATTAGACTTGAGGTTTTCTAACGCGTAAACACTTTTATTAATACCTATATATGTTGTAGCTGAAGATAATAGACTTGACACGTATACATGTACTGTATAATATATATATATATACTTACATACATATATACGTATACAGATAATCAGGATAAATGACAACTTTTTATTTTGTATTTTATTATTAGGCAAGCGAAATATATACAGGATGTCCAGAAATATATATGTCCACAGGTGAAATAGTACAGGCTTGTATCATCAGTTATAAGACATCCTATATATTTATATTTATCACTTTTCAATTATTCTTTCGTTTTACGCGCAAAAATATTATTTTACATTATTTATATTATATATGCACACACACATATAGAGTGGGACATTACAAAAAATTATTTTGGTATTACATATACCTCTTTAAATAATGTAATATTGTTGTAAGAATTTTTTCCATAAAATCTCAAATAATTATAATAATTATAATGTTTAGTGATGTTTAGATTTTTCAAATTTAAATGCCTCATCCTGTACAAAATATGTTGTACAAAGAAATATATATATATATGTACAAGAGTACTGCATATACATATCTATTAGCTAATCATAGCGATAGGCCTATAGTTCATTAAGTAAGGGTCGTTCTCTTTCTATGTGTTTGCAAGGGTTTACACCATAATTTCTTCTGTTTGCAATTTTAATGATTAAAGACTCATTCGAAAATCAAGACTTTCTATCTAAGCTGATTATTTAATATTTTGGAAATAATGTTCTTTTTTTTTTTATATATAAGAAACATGCTTAAAAAATATGTAACTTCGAAGAATAATTTTTGCCCAAATAAATCTATTGTAGTAAATCCTATTTTGAAAATATAAAAAAATCAGCTGGAGTAAAACACTTGTATCTTTCGAATGAGCCTTTGATCATCACAATCGGATGGAAATTGCGACCATGAGAATTTATGGTGTAAATTCTTAAAAACGCATAGAAAAAGGGAACTCCTTTGTAATGAATTTTTCTAAACATATACAAAAAAAATAATGCAAGTAACTTTAATTGAATATGATAAGAGCGTCAACGTCTATCTACAAATCGTATGTTTTATTTCCCTTACGAAATATGTATTGACTTCGTACCAGTTGTTCTGTAAAAATGAACGACCATCATACATTGTCCGATGTTTCATTGTCAGTTCAGTTTTTCAAATTACGTGCCCCAATGACGTGTACTCATGAATTGAGAGAAGGAATAAAATTCCCCTTAATATGCGGTCATTTTTTTCCGCACTTGGCGTTGAAGTCACAAATGTCTTCATATTTAGGTGGTGGTAAACAGCCTTAATAATATTACGTATGTATATATTAGATATCAATATAGAAAACTAATTTACACTTTGGAACACTGAATTTTCTACGTTACTAAATACCGCAGATGCATAGATAGATATGCAGTGTTGTATTGCGCATTTTTAAATTCTACATACACGGATGCACACATCTTTTTTTATCCTTTTCTTCTTCTATCAATTTTTTCCACTTCTAATCGCTTAAATGTTTTTTATTTTTTTAATTCTCGAGTGATAGAAGAAATATTTACTCATTCATTTTTTTTTGTTATATCAGCCTCTGTTTTTTTATAAGATTTTCTTCTAATTTAAAAATTTGTACTACGCTTAGGCCAACCGTTTCCACTTTGTTAGACTACGCGTTTTAACGGATTGGAGTTTCTCTTCAAAAATTCTAACTACTTTCTCTCTCTCTCTCTCTCTCTCTCTCACTCATTCTCACTCTCTCTGTGAATATATGTATATATATATATATATATATATGTATGTATATTTTTATTACTTTTTTTTAAATTTATTTTGTTTTCTTTCTATACTACGCATCGTAAGTAATCGCTCATTATTGTCACAATTATTACGCTAATTTATATATTTTTTTCTTTTCTAAGGACTGTCGTAAAAACGACAATTGTTTTCGTACTTCTTTTTTCTCACTGGATAGAATCCTTTTTATCTTTTTTTATTACGATGCGAATTTACACTATCAAAGTTATTTTAATTAATGTGAAAAATAAAATAAAAGATCGGAGAGAATACGCGTATATAATGATTAACACATCGTGGATATTTTTACTAGCACAACTTCGTGGTTCGAAGATTATACACATACGTTTTCTCTACGATCGGCGATAACGAGATGGAAACGGTGGATAGAAGTCGTCTCGTCATTGATTCGACTTTCGCACAAGTATCGACTAATTATTATTTATTTTTTATGTGCGCCGTAAAATGAAAAATAATATTTATTTCAAAGAAAGAGATACGCAAAAGAAAATTAAAAAAAAAAAACATAATACATAAAATAAAAAGAAAAGAAACATTCAAAATAAAATGCGAATTATTCACATATACATCTTCTAGATATATATATATATATGCATTATATATATATATATATATATATATATATCTAATAATAATTGTGAGTATAAAAAGAGATTTTTTAGTTCGACGCGCGGAATCTGGTGGAATCGCGCTGAGTCGGGCGGAATCGTGCAGAATTGCGCGAAATCACGCCTGCGTACTTGCAACGACGGTCCCAGTTCCAGTCCCAGTTCCGGTACCATCTACGTGCGTCGACGAAGAAAGTTGTTCTTCCGCTTCCATCATTTTTAATTTTCTTACAACTTGAGCATGTTCGTCGAGCAACCTAGCAAATTCATCCCGTCGTATTTCAGCTTCTACTTGCATTCGTTTAATTCTTTCTCTAATACCACTGGGACTATCCAATGGCGAATGTCCTGTAGACGAATTTTCGGTACTACTGTTTTCATTCGAAGACGTACCATCGATCAGGTCAGGACTTTCTTCTATTTGCGATACTCGAGAATCTACGTCGTAAACCGTCAAGCTGAAAATATATAAATAAGAAATTAGAATGATTTGTTGTATTTGATATGAGTGCGTGTTTCTTTTTTTTTTTAATTTTATTTTCTATAAAAACGTTGGCCAAGTATTTATAGTTGGATAAAATTAACCCTCTATGATGTCATGTTGTTTTAAAGTCAAAAACTTAAGTATATGCATGTATGTTTGCAGATTAACAATTGTTTTATTATTTTCAAATTATTTTTATTACTTCATAGGCATATATATATGTACTAATTGTAAATTATTCATTTTTTGTTTTCAAGTATAATGGTAAGTTATACCTAATATAGTAAAATGAACTAAAAAAAAAAGCGTATTTGAGAAAAATTGTTCAGATAAGATTTGATTTTAAGAGGAAAATATTATGAGATTTATTATTTTTGATTATATATATGGAAAGTTTCAAAGTCAATATTTTTTTTTTTTTAGATAGAAACCCACATGTTTTATATTAGTAACACTTTTTACGTAAAAAAAAAAGTAACTTGTGTCCCAATCAGTTTTATTTTGAACACGAGAAAAAGATTGAGTTATAGAGGGTCGAGACGATATTGAGGTGGAGTTTGCAAAGGGATAGAATGAAAAACATCACGTTCGATATATCTATAAATTTACATATGTATATTTGATACATCTATGTAAATATGTATCTATGCATATTTATTGAGATAAATTTCTGCACCCATATTCGTAAAAATTGTTGAACGATAAACTTCTACTTATTCAATCATAAGTTATCCCTTCTTATCTAATTGTACCATTTATTTTGATATGAATCGCACAAAATATCCATTTGATGTCATAGAAATTTTCCTTTATTTTTTAAATTTGTTGTTCGTAATATAAATCCATCTTATTTCAAATTACATAATAATAAACTTGGGGAAATTTCATTGGTAGATAGATAGACAGATAGATAAATAGATAAATAGATAGAAGGAATGGTTTAGGATTGAATTGGGTTTATACAATAAACGGATTTAGCTGAGCTTACTTAAATTCGATTAGTTCACGTCTTTTTACTGAAATATTCTTGTTAAAGATGAAATATAGGATATTATGAAATCGATGAGAAAAGTCTTCATCTAATTTCTCTCGATGTCTCTAACGGTTTATCGATCGTAATAGAATTTTAACGAAGAAGTCGCGACGACGTTCGAGGGTCGTGTATAAAAGCAAGTTAAGAAAATAAAAAATATAAAATACGCCAAATGTTCTTAGATCATTCTAATAAACAATTACTAGCTTTAAAGATTTTTTAGATCTATAATTAAGCTTATAGTTTCACAATTAAAAGAAAAAATTAGTTTAAATATTAGAGAAATAAGTGTAATTAATTTTTAAAATTACAGTTTCTTTTAGTTCATCTTTTAATACAAAAATACGTTCCTTTAATATAGAGTGGCTAGAAAATCCCTAAGTGGGCGGGAAGTTCCTAGATAATTTTAAAAATCAATAACCCTTTTTTCGAGGCTTTTTTTTTTAGGTCTCCAGTTAACAAGCTAGGTTTTTGCAGTTTTACAATTGAAATAAAAATGATTCTAAAAACATTTTGAGAAAGAGTAACTTATTTATAAAATTAGCTTGGGACTTTAATTTAATTAATTTTTAAATAGAAAATTAAAGAAAATTCGTTTGTGAAATAAATTTTCTTTTGTGTATGTGTGTGTTGTGTGTATAGATGTATGGTCTCTTGGATAGGATCGATCGTTTGGAGGAACGACGTACAACAATTGTCATTTGCGTCAGTGTCGGTTACGTCATTGATGGCCAAGTATGCACGCTAAATTCGTTTTACGATCGAGATGATGGAGGGAAAGTTTTGATTCGTTATCTTTTATATATGTATGTATGTATACACATATATTAGATCTCTTATATAATCGAATAAAATATTGAAAGAAAAGTTTTTCTTACCTGCAGACTCGTGGGATTTTCCTTCCTGACGGCATGGTCAGTGATATGTTAGGCAGAGATCCTAAAAACAAAAATAAAAATAAAAAAGAGTTAGATTTGATCTTAAATTTTGGACATTTCTTCATTTAAAACACGAGATATATTTATATTAATTGATTTTATTATAATACTTAAATATTAAATATAAAAATATAAAAAAAAATTATTTTGTTTTCTAATAACATANATATATTTATATATAAATAGTATATAATAGTAAATAATACTTAACCCTCTGTATTCAAGGGTTTCGCAACGGGGCTATTTTTATTTAAATATAAATTATTTCCAATTCATGACACGATCACAAAAATTAATCATAATAATTATATTTATTTTTCTAAGAAATTGCAAATGAAATCTTTCCAGGAAACTTGAAACTGTACAATTTAAGTAAAAAGACATATTCAACTTTAAGGTGATAAATATTAAATATTAAATAAGAATATAAATTTTCCTTTTTCTAATAACATATTTAAATCAATAAAATCGTATTGTATATAAATATAAATAAATATGTTTCTCGTTAAATGGAAAGTAGGTAGGAAATTGAGTAGGTACGATTAAAGGAATATTGTTCTCTTTCCCCCAAGCCAAGTACGCGCTCATTAATTTAAGATAACTCTGACGTGATCACACCATACGTATGTCAGACTATCCTACATATATTATACAGATATACATACATATATATATATATACATGTACATTTATCTGCGTATAAATGGCGCATGTCAAAACGATTCTCCCTTTCTCTAAATTTCGATTCTTGATCAATGAATGGTATCATTCATCTGTTAACTATGATTTACTCTTCTTCTTAATCACTTATATATACATAAATGAATTTGTATCACGTACGTACCCAAATTATATAACAAAAATGAATGAATGAATAGGAACATATAATGCTTAAATATATAATCTATATAAATTTAAAATTCATTTATGAAAATTGGCACGCAAACAAATATATTTCTATTTAAATGATAAAATTACATTATTTGTATTTGTTTATTTATTTTATATTAATTAAGAACATACTTAACTGAAGGATAGAAAAAGGATAAAAATGTTTAAAATAAACAAATTTAATTCTGTTGAAATCGTAAGAAAAAATTTGTTTAAAGTCGCTCATTAATTTTGTATAAATTGTAGACATTTTAAATAGATGGGAAGGAAAAGATACGAGAATGTTTCGTTTTAATACGATTAAACCTGAACGAACAAAGAACGTAATGTACTTATATATAAATACACGTACTATGGAAATATGTGAGTGTGATCAAAGAGACGTATGTT
Organism: Polistes canadensis; assembly: GCF_001313835.1. NCBI lineage: Eukaryota > Metazoa > Arthropoda > Insecta > Hymenoptera > Vespidae > Polistes > Polistes canadensis. Next base: position 296,757 of record NW_014569606.1, read on the forward strand.
AGGGATTATTTTCATTATTTACGGCTTGGCAGAACTTTTGATATTGAATATTTATTATTACACACATATAGACACAGACACACAAATATATATTTAAATATTTATACTTTATTAGTAAAACTTGCAAAGTTTCAATAAAACAAGATGAAACATATGTATCACATGTCTCTAACGTTCTTTGATTTAAATTTCGAGTGACTTTGATCGAGATAAATCAATTGATAAGTCATTGCTAATTGCTGGTTGTTCGCTTTAAGATTGATCATTACAGTGATAGATGTAGAGTCTTTTAAAAATAGTATCTCATAGTTGCAGTTCCGAAAGAGAGAGAGAGTAAGAGAGAGAGAGAGAGAGAGAGAGAGAGTGACAGAGAGAGAGAGAGAGAGAGAGAAGAGATTCGATCGGAACCTTGGCCTCGTATAGTCTTTAGGATCCATACATATACACACATTCATCGTATTGTTCTTATCGACATTGGCAATTGATCGTCTTACATTAGTTAAAGATCATTTTTCATTTCTATCGTCACTACGATTTCAATCAATTTGCCCCATTACGTTAAACAATATTTTTATTTATTTTCTTATCATTTTATAATTATTTTATAATTTAAATTTAACAAAAAAGAAAATAAAATAAAATAATAAATAATTACAAAGAGAAATTTGACGAAATCAATAAGTGGATTAATTTATAAAAAATATACAAACAAATCGATCGAACATTTAAATGACTAATTATTTTTGTTTTTTTTTTGTTTTTTTTACTAAAAAGAGAATGACAATATTTCGTAATTTTTTTCCTTTATATTTTGAATTCGAGTTAGATAAAAAAAAAAAAAGAAAATAAAAAACAATAAAATGAAAATAAATTGGACTCACCTATCACCATTTCACGAGTTTTAAACTTAAATTTATCAGCCGTGATTTAACGTAGCTTTGTTTCCTCGTATCTTTTTATATGTCCGTTTTTCTGTTTATTATTCTTTTTATTCGATGATCGTGTAATACTACGTTAGACACAAAAATCCTATGAAAAGCCGGTGAACTCTCACGAAATAAAGTAAAAAGAATGAAAAATCGAGATCGCGATCTCGATCGCAAAATGCGATCTTAGCGCTTGGAGCGTCTCGCGCCGACTGATCGTCGAACTCTGGCGCTGCGCACGCGACGTGACCCGAACCAGAGGGGGTGGTAAAGTGAGGGGGTGGAGGAGAACAGGAGAAGGACAGGACGGAATAGATAGATAGATGGATAGATAGAGAAAGAGAGAGAGAGAGAGGGAGAGTGAGAGAAAAGTGGCGCACGTCAGGGACCGTGGAAATTTCCCCTCTTTTGCCCTTTCACCCTTTTCAAAATAGAGCAACTAAAAAAATCATAATTGTATTAATTTTTGTTACAATTTCATGGAACATTAAAGTCATGTTATTAGATATTTATAAATTTGTAAAAATTTCTGTGTATTTATATATATATATACTCCTATCTCGGAAAATTAATTATTACTTTGATTGCATAATTATGATTACAATTAATTAATTCAATTACTTATGCGTTATTATACTAACTAGAGTGTATTGAAAGTGTAATTATAGTATTTAATTGTACTAACACAGAGATGTTAGATTATTATTATTATTATTATTATTATTATTATTATTATTATTTATATTTTACGTTGTGATAATAATTACTTATTGTTAAAGTAATTTTTGTTTTGTTCTAACAAAAAGTTTGTAACAGTTGTTATATAGTTTTTTTCTTTATTTTTTTGAAAATTTTATTATTATTCAATCGATCGATTTGTTAATCGATATGCGTATACTGTAATTAAAAGTCATTTAATTACATTTAAAGATCGCAAAAAGCGTGGTCGGATAAATGAACGATAGAAATTCAGGGTCACGCGCTTTCAGAAGTCGGCCGCTAAATTATTTCGGTTGCCTGCTAATTTTGTCGTGGTATTTCATGGAGTTTACCATGACTCTGCACGAAGAGAGATGTTTTCTTTTTAATCTATTTCTCTTTCTCCCTCTCCCTCTCCCTCTCTCTCTCTCTCTCTCTTTTTCAACAAATTCTCTTTTATGGAAATTTTAAATCGGCGGGAGAGTGGGAGAATATCTCGTTAAATAATTTATTCAATCGAATATGAAAAATACATATCTATATACACATAAATACTAATTTATATAATAATTAAACAGCAAAAATTAATAAATATTTTTCTTTTTAAAATGTTTACGTTTCACAAAGCCCTCAATGCCCAACGCACAGTTCGCACACTCACGAATACGCTCTTGTAAAATAAACCTTTTTACAATCTAATAAAAAGAAATGAAGCTCTCTTAAAAATCACGTGGAAGAGTATGTAATTGATTGTAAAAATCATCTAGGAATTTATGGCTTGTTTTGTATAATATATATTCATGCTCATACGTAGGTAAAGTAAATATTTAATTGAAAGAAGCTATCAATATAAGAAATCAAAACTGAAAAGACATAAATCGTATTATGCTTAAGGAATCTTTCGTAAGATCGATCAAGCTCGATGAATTTATCGATTTATCGGAATATCTCCAAACATCTATGCAAGAACGAAAAAGAGAGAGAGAGAGGGAGAGAATAAGAGAGAATCTGTTAGATTAAATCTTGTGCGTCATAGCGATGATACTTGTCGAATAGGAAGCACGTTTCTCTCTCTCTCTCTCTCTCTCTCTCTCTCTCTCTCTCTCACACACACTTATTCATACGTGTCTAAAAGGAAGATGAAATCGTCTTGTTCTTTCATTATCCGATACAAGATAAGAACGTGCGTCAAAGATGATATCGTTCTCGTATCTTATCGGTTTTTATTTTTTATTTTGCCTTGATTATAATCACATCTCGTTAAATGTAAATAATACATCTATTAAATCGTGTTCTAAGAAAGAAAGAAAGAAAAAAAAAGGAGAAGTAAAAGTAGATATCTTTTACATGAGAGAGATCGATGATTAATGCGAAACGTGACTTCGTGACAACTTTTCAAATCTAATTTCTTTTTTGTCTTTTAGACCGGTCACGAATTAGATTCGTTATAACCGTATTAACCCTTCACACTCGAGAGGTTACTCTCGGTCACCACTTGATTTGATGCACCAACTCGACAGGTTACTTTCGATCACCACTCGGTATAACACGATAATTCGAACGATAACACGATGTTTATTTAGGTTTTATTTATAATAAGACAATAACGCTTTTTGAATGCCTTCAACAATATATGTATGCAAAAAAACTGCCAATCTTTAATTTTAAATACGTTATTTACATGCATTGTTATATATGTGTCTTTGACGTTAGTTTGAAGTCGACAGCCGTGGTGATAGGAATATTATTTTCCAAATTTCGAAGCTTTATAAGCATAGAAACATGATGTGCTTAATTTTTATTTTGCACATTGCCTGACTGATGATGGGTCGGGCATAAAGAATACAAGAATTTTTGCAAAATTTCTACCCCCGTTTTATCGCAAATGTCGTCACAATCAATTTTTAAAGGGTGCAATACATATTCTTCATGAACAACTACAAGTGTGCAAAGTTTGAAAAAATCAAAGGTTCCACATGATTGTCGTGCCCTTATAAGAAAACTTATGGTAAATTTTGTGCTGTGTTTTAAAGAAAACTAATTTTCCTTTTTTCTCGATTTATTTTAACCGATGACACAATACCTACTTCAAACAATACCTTCATATACAATAGTTAATAAGCACGAGGCTAGTTCGAAGTTTCGGAACTCGATAGTATAAAACGATGCGCTTGACCTGCTTTAACGGACAGACTCAAGATACTTGCGAAATAAAAGCTGCCTAAGATGGACCAGATCATAGACAAATTAGTTTAGAATTAGTTACGTAGTACAGGTAATCATAATTATACTAAAATCTATATATAATTCAGATATATTTGATATATGAATTAATTTATATTATTTACCCTAGTATATTAAAATATAAATTAAACATCAAATAAATATAAATAATATTATAATATAAATGAATAATATAAATTAACCTGCTAACCGTGTTTATGTTGTATATATGAGCCAGAATTGCATCAGAATTGCATTTTTTTTCAGCATGATACATATATTTATCACATTACCAAAAAATGATCTTTCAAAAATAACGTATATATGCGTCATGAACAATATTAACAGGTTGTATCATATTAAATATATATAAATAATAATACAATAATTAATAAATAAATCGATAATTGTATTATTATCTTCAGAAGTATAGACTTTTTTTTACCAACGAATAACCGGATATACGATGAATGCGAAATATAAATCGAGTAAAACGCTTTAATCTATTTTCGATCGATTTTAAGTCGTAAGATAATAAAACGATCGTAAATATTTTCGTTTCCAAGCGAAGAATAATTAAAGTCAGGCTTATCTATCTCGAACGAGTAGTTTTATGTTCGTTGTTAAACTCTAGGAACGCGAGTGCCTCTGTCTTTTTTCATAATATATATCTTTTAGAAAAATATTGGAACGTTGTAAGCATTAGATCTTGAAAAACCAAGATGAAGTGTTAGTGTCTAATAACAAATGGAATACGAATTTTCCATTGCCTTCTCTCGTGACGAAGATATCCAGCAACCTTGAGCTGCTTGAGAAGTTTTTCTAGCGGAGCAACGAACACACATTGGATATTCGATATCGAGGTTAAAGAAGTGATTCATTCATCAAGGTCATTTTTCGAAATATATAGAAAATAGCACCAAATTTTTTATCATTCTAAAAATTGTATACTTTCAATTTAAGATCAATTTATTCATCTTTTCCTAGACATTTCAAGTTAATTTGAAGAGGAAAAAAATTACAAGCTTGTTAAACTACACGCTTAATTAGAAACCTAAAAAGTTCTTTGAGAATGAGTAATTGTTTCATAAAGTCAGCTAGAAATTTATGGCTTTCCCCACCATTCTATATTTCCAAGTATCTAAAAATTGAGATCGATTAGATAAAAATAGAAAGTTCTTAGTGATTTTGACGTACGAAACTCTCTGATCAATTATAATAAAGATAAAAATTACAAAGAAAAAAAAAGATATTATTTTTAAGTATAAGTCAACAAATTCAATTAAAAAGAAAAATTCCTTTTATCATTCATTTTTTTTTTATCAGAGATTCTTATAAAATAAAATTCATCAAACGTGAAATTAAATTTGTTGAATGTTTTCATTCAGTTTACTATCATAATTATCAAATATGTACATTTATATGGTAAAATAGTAAAATTAAATTTTAAAAAATAAATTTCTAGGGACATTTTCAATGCGATGGCAGAGAGTGCGCCTGTGAACCCTGAAAGTCTATAAGCTGCCGAAGAGTATTTTTGTCCGTGGATATTATCGATTGCATATACCCTGCTGCTCCACTCTCTTTCTCTTTCTCTTTCTATTCCACCCACGTCTTTTCCTCTCCGAGTTCTTTTCTTTCTTTTCCCTGATTCATATACAGCCCGAAAGACTTCAAGACAGACCAATGTACGTACTCCTTTCGTTTCCAAAGATAACATATGTTTCATAATTTTTTAGCAATACTATTCGTACCTTTTTGTTAGTTTACGTAGAAAAATTATGTATGCGAAAGAAAGAAATAAAGAAAGACAGGGACAGAACGAAGATAAAAATTGGAGAAAATGAAAAAAACAAGATTCTTCATATTTCTCGATTTATTTTCATTTTATTAAATATCTAAATTTTGATCACATCAATTTTTATTATTTAATATTCTATATAATAGTTAATTTTTTGTTGCCTCAACAAATTCATAGGTTTTCGGTATTATTAGAAATTTGTCATTACACACGTAATTATCTATTTTTATACTTAAATCTATAATTATAAAATGAATATTAGCATATATAAATAATTAATGAATCAACTATACTTTATCAATACCAAACAAAAAATAACAAACACATAAAAATCATACCCATATCAAAAACTATCATTATCAGTCATATTTCATTCATAAAAAATGATGCAAAGATTAGAAAGAATGATTGTGAAGTATGGATAAAGTATTGAAAAACGATCTCGACATTTTCTTTCCTATTGGTTGGCCATCAAGCAACCAAAGTCATTCGAAAAGACGAACAGGGCCTGCTGCTGTCATTCCTTTACCCTGTTTTCAAGATAATACTTGGATATTCCAGGGATAGGAGAAGGAAAAGCTGCTTTAGAAGGAGATCAACTGGAATTTCAGTGATTCGTGAGCTACTTGACCGCATCACTAATCTATAAATAGTCGAAATAATCACGTGACGCCCTCGCATACCCGATTGCACACGTGGACATACATAAATAAATAGCACGTTTCTACGTGACGTCGTACTTTCAAATTGCGATCGACGCCGATCGAGAGTCCTTCCACACCCCTCTTCATCCTCCTTCACCAACTCTTCATTCTTCTCTTCTTATCCTCTCTTTCCTCTTTTCCCTCTTAACTTGCCTCCCAACTCTTGTCGAACTCCCTACCGATGTTCCAAATTATGTCAATGCATATCGATCGTATCTTTAATCTCCACCATTACCACCAACCAATCGAATCAACCGATGCATTCTTATTCCTTTGCAATAAACAAATTTGCTGGATGCCAAATTCGTTTCGTACACAATGACTCAGGGGTTAACTTGCGTTCACATGGCAAATTGAATTTATTCTTTCTAATTGTTATAGAATTAATTTAGGAATTTGAAGAATTTCGTGATTGGTTTTAATTTTTATCTAGTGTTTTCAAAAAATCATTATAATTCATGGAGTATAAATTAACAAAAATATTTGAGATGATAAAAAAATTAGATGTTACACTCGGTATATCTTTGTTTTAATTATCCATATACGTAAAGAAAATTTCTATTCCTCGTATAGTTCGATAAAAAATCTGTGTCCTTTTTTCTCTTACGTTAACGCGTTTTCTTAGTTCTCATACGAGTATCTTTAAAAGCTTTAGGCTTTCAGCTTCGGTCCTAATAGTCGCTAAAAGCGTCGTCCATTGGCAGTCAAAATAAAAAGAGTATGCAACCATGTCATTTTTAGCGATCACACAAAGAGTATTAGCACGGAGAACGTTATAAAAATGTTTTGTCTTTCTTCGCAGAATATATCATTTTTTTGTCATTTAATTTATTGGTTGGCAATTATAGTATTGTAAATTTACACTCATCGAATATATTTTCGGTTTTATCGTTAAGTATGATGGATCAAATATAACATCATCTATTGTGTTCTCTCCGATCATCTTAAGATGAATATGTCTCGCAAAGTGAGATTACACTTCGAGGATGAGGAGCCTAACGCCAACTTGGCACCAAAATGGTGGACGTTTAGAGGGTCGAAGGTGGCACGCGTTTCACGGCTAGAACCACTGGTGTAAAAATATTTTTTTTCTCATCAAATTTTATCCTTAAAAACAAAATAATTAATTTTTCATATAAAATTCAAAAATTTTTTTAAATATTGCAAATACTTCTCTCTCTCGTTTAACAATTTTTATTGTGCGATAAGATTAATAAAATTCTAATCTCCAAAGAAAAGGTCATAATTCTTTCTAAAAAAAAAAAAAAAAATCTTAATTGTGATAAATCGAAATCATTAGAAAAAAGAAAAATAGAAAAAAGCAAAAATAAAGAAAATTCGTGAAGATTAGTTAAAAATTTATAGGTTTAGCTACGCCATTGAACCTTTGCCACTTTGAACCCACAACGTGTCTCTCTATCTCTGTCTCCCCTTTCTTTTTTCCCACCCCCCCAGAAATACACCCCCGAATGACGTCATAGGAAAACGGCCTGGCGCCAGCGCAGCCCTCGGACTGACGTCAACTCCCGACCGATACTACTACTACTACTACTACTTACTACTACAGTATACTACTATTCCCTGTTAGCTACGAAACAAAGCCCGTTGGCCCGGCAACTTTCGCAAACTTTCTTTTGTAGTAAAAATCCATGTCTACGATATTTCAATGATATGGGGAATATAAAAAAAAAAATAGGTGAATTCAAATGAATAGAAAAAGCTTAAACGATTGCGAATGTTCTGCCGATTTTTTGTTCATGATCGGCCGAAATCGTTTCTCTTTTTGTTTTTTTTCTTCTAATAACAAAGCGTATTCATTATTTTAGACTCGAAAATAAATGAAATGAAATTGGTTTAAATTTCTTATGGTAGATTGTAGTTACAACTATAGTTTGAAAACTTTCTTTATGTATATTTATATACCCATTAAAGTACATAGATATATAGACCTCTCTCTCTCTCTCTCTCTCTTTCTCTTTATATGTATATACATATATATAGATATGCTCTCATTTGCGTTTCTACATTGGGCTTACGTCCACAGGCCGTTATCTATACGATTCATTGTCAGCGATGCGTAGCAACGAGCTTATGGACGGATCTCTCTTTTTATTGTCGCGAGAATGACGTCAATGCTCTCTAATCTTGGCACTCACTTCCGAAAATTATAATGCCCACATCGATGGTGGTGCGGCCTTTTGCGATCTTCATCGGCACTGTTTCTGAATCATTATTCGTTTCCTGATTTCGACCCTCACATCTTTTTCGAGTTATGCTACCGTTACGCGTTTTATATTATATATTAAACTGTAGGTATACATATATGTACATTTACGGTGTCCTATGTATATTGGTATCTATTGGATGTACATATATATGTAAATATTCAAAAGGGGGATCTCTTGGTATTAGTTTGCTCTCGAGATACCAATGAGCTTTTGAAAGAAGGAAATTTGATGTCTTTCAATGTTACTATACCAATTGGTAGAAGGAGGGAGAGACCTTAGACTTTCTAAGATAGGAATATTCCTAATGTAAGATATATTTAGTTTTCGAGATATCTTCTATCTGACGTTAATCACATCATTCTTATTTATCTTTTTGTTTACAATGCACTTTCAGTTTGTCTGCATAGATTATACATAAATCTTCAACCCTATTATTGGCTACTCGCTATACAGTGTTTCTCACTGTGTGCAGTTGGCTATGTCTCAGATACGAACAAAGTAATTCCTTTCGAAATATAATGAAAATTGATAAACAATTATTATTATGTTTACTTTAGGTAATTTAAATAAATCTGTAAGTAACAAAATGAATAAAGGAAATGCGAAAAAAGTGAAGGTATACGTGGTGTAGATTATTAGGTAACCAAGATAGTTCGTGCCGTTTCTAGGTTTCTCTATCATTTAACGTTATTGATTAAAACGGCACGAAATTTTTTGGGTTACCTGATATTAATTAAAAATATATTTATATATATATATTATATTTTATGATATCAGGTAACCAATAATGTTTATATCGTTTTTAGGTTTCTCTATCATTTATCTTCATTAATTAAAAAGGGAAAGACGATTGTACTTAATTTATGTATTGTATTATATAGTTTTCGCTAATATCATATTAAACAACCAAGAAAGTAAATACCCTTTTAATCGATAAAAATATTAGCGAGGAACGGCACGAATTTTCTTACCGTATAATTCAAATCTATGTAATAAATGATGTTATAATATTATTCGCCATCCGTGTTCTAAATTTTATTTTTCAATGACGCAAATCTAATGGTTTGTAACGGGTTGGAGTACCATAGCGTCAACGTTAGAAGCGTCATCGTACCAAAGTTTCCTTTATCGATTCGAACCAAGCCGACGGGCTAGAGTCGAGGAAGATTACGTAACTGGTTGGTCTATATCAAGGTCGAAGGGTAAAACAACAAGAAAGCTCTTTGTAATCGGATGGTTTCTTTTTTCTATTTTCTTTTTTATTTTTCTCAAAGAAATTAATTATTTTAAGCCGATCTATCTCTCTTTCATTTTGTAACTAACGATTTTATTAAAAAATCTTATCGACGAATCATTTGAATTTCTTATAGAACACAATGTTTTAATAAACAAGGTTATAACAGTTTGTTGAAAAAAAAAAGAAAAGAAAATAATTTGTTTTATATACAATCTGTGGAAATAAAATTTTTAATTAATTTTTTTACGCTGATATTTCCTAGAATAAGTTGTTTGAAGATAAAAGAGAGAATGCGCACGATAAAACAAATAATTTACTTTGTGTGACCTATTATTTATTAAATATTTTTTTTAATTATTTTTTGTTTTTTTCATATTCATAATTACGAATATCAGATCTTTGAATGATAAAGAAAAAGGAGTAGAAGAAAAAAAAGATGTGTTTAATTTGATTTATAATAAGATTTATTGATACAGTTATAAATAACATAAACGTTATCTGGCAATATAAGTATGAAATATTTGGAGTAATATAAATCTATCGTCGATCGGTTATGTAAATTTTGTTATAAAAAATCGGGTAAGAATTTTAATCTATGTTTATTGACGATTGTTTTTAGATATTAACAATTTTTTTACTCATACATTTATGGTGTAGCGTTTCGTTGCATCGTATGCTTTTAACACACAATTCTAATTATAATTCAATATAACATGTATACGAATAAGAGATGCTTAATCATTGCCGTATGTCTCTAAATATATTTCTAATTATTTCTAATAAAAATATATATATATATATATATCTTTTGTCGTTGTTATAATCTTTCGATCAAAATCTATACGAAAAACTAAGCTGCCACGACGCATCACATATCATCTTTTTTTATTTTTTTATTTAATATATTCATATAATAAATAATACTAGAAATTAGCTTACATATAAGCGACAGGTCAAAAATGATTATTTAAATACGGACTCGTAGTTTAACATGTTAATTAAACCATCCAATAAAAACAATCATTCTAACTCGTTCACGAATTTATAGCAAGTTTGGTTTATATAGAACACGAAAGATTAAATAAATAAAGGATAATACAAAAAAAGAATGACAATATAAATATGAAATAAATATAAATATGCATCGATCCGATACGATAAATAATTTTTCTTTTTCTCGTCGCTTTTGATAGCAACGTTCAACGATATTTTTTTTTTCTTCTTTTTTACAACAATTCAATGGGATGGAAAAAATTTTGTTCGTTAGAAAATCGATGCCAAGGACCGCATAAATTCATTGATCTTGTGCCACAAGTGATTTAGGTCGTTTATTATAATTACGATCGGTCGAACGTTGCATTAGACGTATCCTGCGCGTTCCCCTCTTAAATATTCTTAATACATGCACTCACGCATGCATATTTATTTATGTAATGCATCGACAATGAAATAAATAGATATGCGAATGATATGTACGTTTTTCTAATTTGACGATACGATTTGAACACAAAGAATATATTAATAAATAATAATAATAATAATAATAGTTATAAACTATTTCGTCAATTTTTCGTCACATTTTTTTTTGCGGATAATTAGTCAAATTAATATCTATTAAATATGTACATGCACAAGAATGTACGTATTTGACACTTTCAAATCGATTAAAATCGTATCGCGAAGTCTTATTTAATTATATATGACAAGAGAAATGATAATGTATTATATTTATGCCGAAAATATTGTTAATTATAGCACAAAATAAAAAGTGATATTACAGTAATAAAGGAACATGATCCGGCGTTTAGGGTGTTATTCGCGATAGGAAATAAAAAGATAGAAAGAGAAGAAAAAAAGTAAAATTAGGCTTCTTCGTCAGGCCACACAAAATCTTCCTCGATTTTGGCAGTACCTCCGCTGGATATTGGTCGAGATTCTGAACATTCTGTTTCCGAAAGAACGAAAGGATCCACAACAACTTCTTCCACTTCCTGACAATCTTCCTCATTTTCTTCTTCAATCTGAAACAAAATAATACAACATTGTGTAACGATTGTTTAAATTTTACCATATTTTTTACATCATATTATCACACATATATGACACAAAAAAGAAAATGAAATTTTTTCATATGCTTATATATGAAAAAAATGTATTACGAAAGAATATTCACGCGTACGCATAAATATTTTGATTCAATTTCTTTCAAGCATCATAAATCACGGATTAATTCTTATACAAAAATTTAGGACGCGTTTTGTTCGTTGTAAAAAATTATTCAGATTTAAATACTTGAGTAACACGTAATATTTGTTTATTTACCCTGGTGTCTTCATCTGATTGCACTTCGTACGGTTTCTCCTCTAATTCTTGATCAGTTATTGGAGTGAAAAGATGATCTTCGCGAAAACAATCGAGATCCTTTTTATCATTGTTAATACCACGTGCCACTTCAGCCAATCTTTCTTCTCTTTCTTGCCTTTGACGAATTTCTTCTGCACGTTCCTCGATCAGCATCCTTTCTTCTTCCTCCATCAAAGCTCGGAGTTTTTCCGCATTGATTTGTCTGAACAACGAAACCAACATTCAATTCGATGCATTTCTACGTGTGTATTTTTTAAATCATTATTTGTTTCATACCTTTCTGCTTCTTCCAAACGAAGTAACTGGGTGCGTTCCTTTTCTAATTTTTCTTCTTCTATTTTTCTTTCGGCTTCTGCTCTCTCTACCATAAGGATTTCATCGAGGTGAGCTTTACGATCCAAATCAATTTCCACAGCTTCCCATGCCTTTTTTTCCTCCAATTCTAATCTCGTCCTTTCATCCTCCGCAGCTTTTCTTTTCTCTTCTTCGGTTCTATGTTTCAACAAAATAATTAATAATAAATAAATATATATTATATAGAATTTTATATCTGTTTGCGTAACAGGTTTTTTTTTTTAAATTGATACGTGGTAATCATTTACCTGGCTTCTTCAGCAACTTTACGCAAATATTCTTCTGCTCTTCTTGCCGCATCTTGTTTTTCTTGTTTCACTGTAACAATTTTGCATTGTTTCTTTAATTTTTAATTTTTTGATCGATCTAAAAATCTTATTATATTATAAGATTGATTTTTATTTTATTTATCTTATAAATAATAAGATTTGTATATATAATAAATAATGTTTATTAAATTTTTAACACATAGAGATAACAAACATATTTCAAAGTAGGAAAGTTAAATATACACATTTGACATGACATTTGAAACATAACGAAGGATATGATCTCATTTTTGATAGACTCGACACAAAACACATTGAATCGTGCAAAAGATAATTTTAGAAAGAAATATTTGCTCTAATTTTACCCCATATTTTTCGATATCAAAAGATATATTTATTTGTAAATATCTCGAAATTTATAAACGCTTACCTTCTTCAGTCTCATCTTCTAGTTGATCCTTTTCACTTACAAGTTCAGAACTCGCAGGAGTAGCTTCAACTACTTTAGGTTCTTCAACGGGCTTTGCTTCTTCTTCTAGCACAGTTTCTGATTTCAATTCTTCTATAAACTCTGGTACATCTACAGCAGTTTTGATTACTGGTTCCACTTCTGGTTCCACTGTTGGTTCTACTGTTGGTTCCACTTTTGGTTCCACTTTTGGTTCCTCTATTGCTTGTACTTCAGGCTCTAATTTTGGTTCCACTTTTGGTTCCTCTATAGCTTGCACTTCAGGCTCTACTTTTGATTCCACTTTTGGTTCCTCTATTGCTTGCACTTCAGGTTTTGTTTCAGGAACATTTTCTGGTTTCTTTACCTGTGCAACTTCAGGCTCAGCTGGTACTTCCTTTGGAGGCTCCTCTTTTACAGATTCCTGTTTAGGAGGTTCCTCTACAGCTTCTACTGGTTTAGGGGCAGGTTCCGTAGATTCCACAGGAACTGCTTCTACCTTAACTTCTTTCTCCTTTACAGATTCTGCTACTAATTCTGGTTCTTTTGGAGGTTCCTTCACAGGTGCTTCCTTTGTCTTAGGTGTTTCTGCATTTTTCTCTGCTTCCTTTGATTTTTTTACCTTGGATTCCTTAGCTGCTTTAGCTTTTGGCTTAACTTCTTCCTTTACAGGTTCTTCTACTACGGTCTTCTTTTCTTCTGCTACTGGTTTGATTTTTTCTGGTTCAGATTTCTTCTCTTCTGCTACAGGTTTAATTTCTTCTGGTTCAGGTTTCTTCTCTTCTGGTTCAGGTTTCTTCTCTTCTGCTACAGGTTTAATTTTTTCTGGTTCAGGTTTCTTCTCTTCTGCTACAGGTTTGATTTCTCTTGGTTCAGATTTCTTCTTTTCTTCTGCTGCAGTTATCTTCTTTTCCAGTGTTGGTTTAACTTCTACGTGTATTAGCGCGTAGGAAAACGTAGGTATATAGATTTATTAAAAAGAATATCATCGGGAATAAAGATATCGTAAATAGAAATAGATAGATAGATAAATAGAGAGAGAGAGAGAGAGAGAGAGAGAGAAAGAGAGAGAGAGAGAGAGAGAGAGAGAAAGAGTTCTCTGTTTCTTTTATTTTATTAGCGTCTCTAATAGAAACACTAATAAAATAAATAAATAAATCGCTTTTGAATAAGGATTTGAGCTTACCTCTTTTCACGATCGATTCGGTCCGTTCGGTTTCTAGGGCACGGGCTAGAATTTTGTGTAGAATGTCAGACACAGATACGTAGTTATGCGATTAGTGTAATAATTTCGATTATTGGAATGGAAGAAGCATTATTCGAGATTTTCTTGGACAATAAGTTGGCACCGATGAACGAACGAACGTACGAATAAACGAACGAACGAACGAACGCGATTATTATCTCATATACGAATGTATATCCAGTTACTAACCCTTTCTGAGTTCTCTCTCAGTCATCGGTTGATCCGGTGCTGCGTGCGTACATGAAACATAAATGATCGTTTAACGGGAGAAAGATCGAATGATAAATTGATGGCTCATTTTCATAGCGAAAAAAGCGTGCCTTCTGCGAATAAAAGCTGAGAAGAAAACAGCTCCAGGATAACGTCAAAGTTTAACAAAGCTTGAAAATTTGTTCGATCTAACTAAATGCATTGGGTTGAGCATAATCAAAACCATTTGTATTTACTCTAATTATATAAATACACGGATACGTGCCGATTACTATGGCAAAAAACTAATAGTGAGTCAAAAAAATGGCAAAAACCTATTCTATGATTTATTTTATAATATTAATAATTTGTATACATAAAATAAATCACATAGAATGAATTTTAGATATTTTTTGGACTTACAGTAGTTAATTGACATAATTGTCGAATACATGTAAGATATTTTAAGCGTGTAGCAATAACACATACACACATACAAACTTTCATGGCTCCTACAATATGTGTACACGATGGTGTGTGACAAATGAATTTTGGATTACTAATGAATTTGATCAAAGTCGGAATCTTACGATATTACCGAAATGATTTTCATTCGATTGCGTATTAGCTTTTTGTTCGCATCACAAACTGATCGTTATATTTCATCGTTGATCGTCTTGATCGAATAGATTTTATCTTCTTCCTTTTTTGTGTTGTGTGTCGTTATAATTATTATAATCAAGAATTAATAACGATCGTGAAATTTCACGCGACACTCAAATGTATGCGAAATAAGATCAATAAAATAATTTTAAAATAATATGTAGGCATAAGCATGTATAATATACATTATTATGTATTTATATACTCACTATAAAAATTAAAGCTTATGCGTAATAGGCGTAATCAGATGAATCAATCGAATGCATATTTTAACCTTTGCTTTTTGTCGCGTCAATCAAAATACTAAAAAAAATCACGGACGCGAGAGCAGCTCTATAATTAATTTTTTTTGTAAAAAATATTTTTCTTACTTTTTATCTATGCGTTCGATATAAAACGTAAATGTAGATGAAGATAATACAAATTTGTCGATAGTTTTGTGACGAGCTGCTTTCTTTTCCGTATTGAAATTTATGAAGAAAAAAAACTCAGTAAAATAGATACACGCATTTTCAGACCCATCGTATATGTTAGAATATGTAACAGCTGATAAATTATCTTCCAGTTTGCGGAGAGATCACTCAATAACACTCTCGATGACTAATTAGCTTCCCTTGAGCTTATACAATTTCGATATATGTATTAATCGATATTAAATAAAATAATTGCAAAGCATATGTAAGAAGAACGCTTACCTCAAACAATTTTCTTTTTTGATCGATTCGTTCATTAGATGTTCAACTTAAATTATTTAATCATAAATTAAACTTGAAAAAAGGATTGACAGTATTTTTTTATTATCACGCGTTCCTCTCTGGATAGAAACTATTAAATGTTTTTATTAATTGTTCGTAAGAGATACATTAGAAGAAAAAAATAAATAAAAATAAAAAGTATGGTTGAACTGTGTATAATTTTTATTACAACTATTATCACGATTATTAATTATATTATAGAATATCTTGATTATTGTATTGTATATATATATATATATATTTCTTTTGATCTTTGCCCTTTCTCTTTCTTATAGATTAAATAATAATTAAATACGTTCGAATAATAAATAAATGAAAACGATCACGAATCTCTAGAATTAAAAAGTAACTCGAGGAACTACGTAAATGAACAATAATATGTATGCGCGTAAATAAATTTTTTTATCAAATATTTATCTAACTATTGTTATCATAATTTTCTAGCCGTAACGTATCTATTGGCGCATACAAATCACCCGAATATGTGTGACAAAAGTCATTAATCTTTCTATTCAACATTTTTATTTAACCATGTTTACGTTCCATTTCCTATACTTTATGTCGATTAAATTAATAAGAAAAAATTATATTTCATAAAAGTAATAAAACACTTTTGCAGGAGAAAAAAAAAATGTATATTCTAAAGTTCGCTAAACAACAAAATAGAATATTAAAATAAACACATGGTTGAAAAATAAACGACAAACAAGATGTCACAAATAGGAATTGTTGCATGCACCAACAGAACAAATATTTTCGTCGAAGTGTATACATGTACGTATAAATCATGAAAGAAAGAAATAGGACGGTTTGAAAAAATAATGAATTAAAATAGTAAAAGGATCGATCATTCTTCGTTTAAGTTTTCCTCTTCCGCCTCATCCACCTCGGGGCCCTTCTTTTTGGTTTTAGTTGGATCCTCGTAAAGTTCTGGAACACGCTCCCTCCAGCCCTTGCCTGAAACGTTCAAAAAATGTCGCTCTGCTGGTTCTCCTCTTGCTAATGCAGATTTTCGATAAGATCACTGAGAATCGCCCCAAAAAATAGTCTGTCAGAGTTGCGTGTTCCAGTTGGATCTAGATTTGTTTTTGAACATAGTTTTTTTTTTGTGTGCTCGGCTTCTGTGTGTATCTGTCTCTCTCTCTCTCTCCCTCTCTCTCTCTCTCTCATCTCTCTCATTCCTCTTTATCATTTTTATACTGCGTTGTCATTATTGCAGCCGTCATTATTGGCGTCCCCTTCGTCGGAAAAAATTCTCCTCTCGATCTCGTTCTCGCTCTCGGTCTCGATCTCGCCCTCGTTCACTTTAACGGTTCCACCGATCGCTCGTTTCCTTTTTAACGGTAAACCTTTAAACCCCGTATCGTACGCGTCATACACAAATATACATAAATAATTACTTATTCGAAAAATAATTCGCGTAGTTCGTTCGCGTTTCCTAATAATAATAATAATAATAATAATAATAATGTTCGCTTTTTTTATTTTTTATTTCTTTTCTGTTTCATATAATTTCTATTCATTGGATTACCATTTTCAATTATTTTCGATCGATTTTATTTTAGACATTTTTTTTTAATAATTATTTTAAATCGTCGATATATTACAATAGATTATACACACCAAAAAAATATCCAAATGTAACCCTAGCGCTTTTTAAATTAATAATAAATATTCATTTATATTGACCATTTAGTTTAAAAAACAAATCTGATGAAAAATATTTGAAAAATACCGCGGACAAACAAATAAAAATAATTTCTTTCTAAAAAGAAGTATAACTTCAAAATAAGAATATAGAATTTTCTTAAAAAGAAAAAAAAATAGTTAAACTTGTGTAACATGTATACTACATATATATATATATTGCTACTACTACTATTACTACTATTATTACTACTACTACAAGAACAACATAAAATATACATATATAATTATATGATTACAATGTCTCACACCGTCGTTCGCCATCTTACGATTATTAGACACAAAACGAAAAGAAAAAAGAAACAGATAGAATAATAGGTAAATATATATGTATACAATATAAATGTAAACGAGCGAGGAAAAATAACGAGGGGGGAAAAACATGAAAGAAAAAAAAACAAGAAAAATCAAATTAACACACGTACGTCATTATTATCATCATCATCATCATCATCACCACTAATATCATTATCATTCATCGCCAGCCACAGCAGAAACGACAATTTGGTTTTAACATTCGGTGCCAATCTCAGTCCAAACAAAACAAAACAAAAAAGTATCTATAATATATTTATTTATATAAAAAGAAATATGTGAAAATGGAGATACGAGCTTTGGGGGAGACAAGATGTAAAAAAACGAAAAAAGGTTCACACAGACGGCGTCCTGCGGCCGTCTTTTGGTTTTTTTTCTTTTTCACTTTTTTTTTTTTTTTTTTAATATTTGTTCTTCTACTCAAAAATCATCTAGCCGAGACTCATTACCGATCTCTAACGAGTTACGAGAAAAAGTTACGTACTGAGGTTACATTTTTCATTTTTATTCTTTCTTTTTTTTATACTTGTATTGTTAAATAAGTTTTTATTTTTTAATTGGCAGACTGCTTTATCATTCGTACTCGTTAGAGCCAGTACGCAAAGACTACAAGAATCGTCGATGCGATTGTCCTGTTGTTGAATACATTTTTATAAATTTAGCTAAAAGAAATATTTATATATTTACGGTATATCATTTATATTTATTATTTCTATATCTATTGTTATATATAAAAAAGAAAATTGGACTTAGAGTGTCAACAATTTTTTAAATTACCAAATAAACAGAAAAATATTATACTCAATCAAATAACTCAAATAACATATTCTGCATAAGTAACAACAAATAAATTGATAGATCAATCAACAGAACAAATTCGCTCGAACTTTTCCTTTACGAAAATCTAATTGCTGCATTTACATAGATCAATGATCGGTGATTACTCACAAGCTTTGGCAGCAGCCTGCCGATTTTTTTGGTAGTAGCTCAAAAAATTAACGTCGTTCTTGATATCGGATGGACGAAGATCAGCAACTTTGTAGTAGGGCCTCCTGACTGATTGGGGTTTGCCAGCGACATATTTGACACACGCCAAATTTCCAAAATGTCCTCTTTCCGGTACGTCATACCATGATACAGGTTCCGCATCCTTCTTCGTGTTGTTCTTACCGGATATTAATCGGCGAACGTAATCACCACTACGCATACGTTCCGGCACTATTTCCTCGACAAAATCGCTAAAATTTCACAGACTTTTTACTTCAAATGTCTTCCGTCATTTTTCTTTTTTAATTTTTTTATTTTCTTTATTATGGTAAATGTATTCGTATTCATTCATTATGGATAGATTTGAACAAATACCTTGGAGTTGCTCGAGGTATGTAAACGTGAACTCGTCGTAAAAGAGAATCCACTCTTGCACGTATTTCTTTGGCCTCGTCATCGAAGTACTGTGAATAGATGAACATAATAACGTAAAATTAATACGAATAAAGTAAATATCTGAGTAAGGATTAATTTTTTTGTCAATTTTCTAACAAATTACCAACGTTAATTTATTAATTTCTACAAATGATTAATTCTATCGATTTACTTAAAAATATATATGTTTGATATATTTTCATTTCCCTAATTTATATATTTATTTATTTATTTTATTATTTATTTATGAGCATATAAATTAGATATTATTTTCTACAAGGATAGAAGAAAACAAAAACGTCTTTAAGTTTGTTGTTCTTATACGAAGAACTATTACGTTCCAATATTAAATTTCTTTTATATTATAACACATCTCACTTTGATAATAAATAATAAATTTTATTTATGACGTTTGATCGTGATCCCTAACGACGCGATTCCGCAATTTGGATGAATGATGAGAGAGTGACGATGGTATTTATTCCAATAGAAGACGATGACGATGACGACGACGATGATCGATGATCGATTATTGATGATGTATGAAAGATGAAAGAAAGAAAGAGTAAGAGAAAGATAGGGAGAGAGAGAGAGTGACACGGTTGTTTGATATTTTCCTATCTTTCTCTCTTTCTCTCTCTCTCATGTTTGTTCACTTACGATGTGGTCCTTTGAATTTAAATAATGATCGGTGTAAGACCAGGTAGTGGACCTGGGTAGATCACGTATCCTCTTGAGTTCAGCAGCAATCACGCTGGGTCGTACACGAGAATGTATTCTTATTGGTATCATCGAGCCAGCGTAGTAAACATTATGGACCGGTGAATGGACTATGGTGACGAGCCTCTTGTGTGCAATGTAGGGCATTCGAGGAAGATAACCCCTCAACTAAATATACACCAATTTGTCTTCTTTATTGTTCGATTTTATCGATCAATTTCACAACTTCTTAGTTTGCTTGGTTTTTTTTTGTAATAGTAATTAGTTTTTCTTCGCAAATTTTTTTTCTCACTATTCATTTAATTTCATTCGTTTAATTACAAGATGTTATGCATCTACGTATTATGCATAAAGCGCTTATACACATATATGTGTGAACTGTTGTAAGCCATTAGAAATGTTGAGCATGTTGAGCAATGTTGAACGTTTAAAAAGCCAATCGATGATGAAGACAAATGATCTCTCTCTGGTGAGGTAATCAGTCAAAAATTGACCGAAATATTTACATATCCATGATTAAAGTATGAGCATGAAGCATCGATGAATGATCACGTTTAAATGCGAGCGAAAAAGCGTCGTTATTTGCATACGATCATATGTTTAAAGATCAGTGTTAATTGCGTAGCATAGTGAACAATAGAAGCTTATAGGTATTACATATAACAAGCTCGTATATTATTAGCCATTGGCATTGGGATATATTGCATAGTGAACCTCTTCAAATTCATTGACGTCTTTTCTTTCTATTAAAATTGAAATTTTGTTCTAATAATATAGTTTAGTCTCTATCACGCTATAATGAAAAATTAAAATTTATATTATAATATTAATTAAATTATAATATATAAGTATAATAATATTATTATTTAAACAATAACAAATCAAAACAAAAATATAATCATTTCAAGAGGCTCATAAAAATATCCCGAATTGGTCCCACTAATTTCTTGATCTATTTATTTTTTGTAATTAGGACAAAATTGGAATGGATGCAATAATTAAGCAATAACACTTACCTGAATAATAGCAGATAGTGGTAGGACAACAGGGGGAGTCTTTTGTCCGTACAAGCATACGATCGATACGATAGTTGTAATTAATGGATTATACGACGATTTCCAGGAACGGAAGTGGTATTGCCGAATAGCCGTTGGCGATGGTCAGAGTATGGCAATGGTGTTGTTGTTGATGGTAGTTGTGATGGTGGTTGGTGTTGGTGGCAATGGCGACGGCGGCGGCGGTGGCGGCATGGGGACGAGGGTCACATGGGAGGCAGAATAAATAAAAATAAGAAGAACGACACTCGGTTAGTGACTTTGGCAGCTTGTGCTTTGGCATAATAACGTGTGCGTCATGGTTTCTGCTTTATCCATATAGTTTTTATATATAATAAATATCAAATTATAATTTACATATATTTCTTTTTTCTTTCGTTTGTTTATTTATTTGTTTGTTTGTTTGTTTGTTCGTTCGTTCATTTGTTTTCATCCTTTCGCATCCTTTTATCATTTATTTTTTTGGTCGTTTTCTGCAGTTTCGTTTCATTTTCATTTTTTTTTGTTTTGTTTTCTAAAATCTATTGTTCGCTCTCAGTTTTCTTGTCTATTCTTATGAATGCGATCGCATGTGCTAATTGTCGAGTAAAAGAGAAAGAGAAAGAGAGAAAGAGAGAAAGAAAGAAAGAGAAAGAGTGAGACAGAAAAAGATAGAGAAGGAATCAGAAAGGAAAGCAAAGCGAGAGAGAGATAGAAAGAGGTGGTGTGTGTGAGGGGTTGGTATGAAAAGTAGAGCAGCGAGGAGGCATGTCGTGTATCTAAAAATGTATCTATCTAATTTGGCCGATTCTCGCGTTGTGTGTCCAACGAGATCGATGAGTCGTGATTTATTAGAATCATTTCTATTATTAATTTGGTGTTATATATAATCGTTTTACAATTAATTATTATATATTTTAGAGTTAATACAGTATTTACTAGCTCGATCAATTGTCTCTTCGATGACAAAAGATATATGTATATATATATAAATATACATCTACATAAATATATATATTTAATGGTTAGTTTAAATAAAAGTGTTTTAGAATACGAATTAATTCCTAAAATAAATATAATTAGCAAAGGATATAAGACAACGCTTAAATTCTCCACAATTAGATTCATTTTTTCAATATAATTTTGTTTATTTTTCTTTAGATACAAACTTTTCGTTATATATAATAATATATATTACGACATATTATGTATCTCTGTTTATTTGAAATGGTTAAATCACGCTTTTTTCAATCACACACGATATATTAAAGCAAACTATTATTTTTTAATATACTTCTCTAATGTAAGCGCAGTAAATATAAATAAACAAGTTTTTCACAAAGATCCCCATTAATACGGGACGCTCTAATTGTAAGTATAATATAACGTAAACAGCGGTGATCGAAGTAACATGTTCGCCTTCTTTTTCTTTTTCTTTTTTAACAAATAAAAAAAGTCTCTACGACAGTAGCGTACAAATAAATAAATACATGAATTTTGCGAACGAGAAACGAAATTTAATTCAGGTAAAAGTATTAAAAAACAATATACCATAATAATTTTACGCGTTGAGCCAAAGACGAAAAAGAAAAATAGGGGGAAAAGGGTTGGGGGTGAGGATGGGGGCTTTAGTCAATAAAATGTAAATTAAAAAAAGGAATAAAAATAATTGGGAGATAAATATTTTTTTTTTGAGGGGCTTAAACGTGAGGGCTGCTATGGAGGAGGAATCATTTAAACGCGATAGGAATAATGGCGATAGGTGGAACCACCGGGTAAACGTCCGGATGTATGGGACTCGTAAGAGGAATGATAGCCTCCTGGGCCGCCGCCGGTTGTTGATCTAGAGGATCTTTCAGTCGAATACGATCCATAAGGTCCGCTTTCCCTCTTGACGACGTTCTCCTCAGTATAAGAAGACCTCTGAGGACGACGAGAGTAAGGATCCGCCGAGGAACTCGACGAAGAAGAGCTGGTGTTGGTGTACGCGTAACTGTAATGCTCTTGGGCAGACCTCAGACCAGCTTCGGGGTAGTCACGTACCACATAGTGCCGAGGCGTCTATAGATTTGGGTTAGACAAGGTCACAACAAAGCTACAACTAACCGATTTTAGCCCCCTTACAAGTCATTTTTTTATTTTCTATATTTTTTTTTTTTCTAATTCTTTTCTTTTACACCCCCTTCTGCCCTCTGCCCTCTGCTTTTTTCCCCCTTTTTCTCTTTATCTCTTTGTCTCTTTTTTTCTGATTTTTTCTTGTACTTGTTCTTTTTTACAATTCTTGAAACGATCGAGCGCGATATCAAAACCGAATAGTTCGTCTTTCTCAACCCCCCATTCCCACCCTCCCTCCCTCACACCTTTTTCGATATCCCTGCCCGACGAGCTTTATATAGTCTACCAGATCGATTTTTATCCTTTATAAATTTAATTTGTAATTTTCTACTCCCTGTCCAGCTCTTACATTGAACCGAGTGACTGATAGGACTCGTAGGATATTTACATTAGGGATTACGTTAGATTAAATAAAAAAGTAATAAATCGGTCAGTGTTTCGGATCGATTACTATAGTCAAAAGGAAAGATCTATCTATAGACACACAACGTACGGGCCAATTATAAACGCTCGTCGAGATATATATACATATATGTATAGACAGATTTATACATATACATATATAAATGTAAGTATGTATGCATTAATAATGTCTCCTTGCCGAAAAACATTCAGGGCATGCTCTCTAAACGTTGAGTAACGTTAGGTGTGCCCTTGCCAAGAAATACACAGACGTACATATGCGCCAGTGCGCGCGAGCGCATGGTGTTCCACAGGACACTTACAATTAGAAGTAAGCGTATGCGCTTAGTATTTCAAATGTTTTAATGTTTAACTTTGTGATCGTGTGTGTGTGTATATATATATATATATGTAAATATTCATATTTGCGTGCGCAACGCACAACCCAATGTAGCAACTCGGTGTCTCGGTTCTCTTCGTCAAAAGCAAAAGCAATTTGTTTTATTATATTACACGTTGCCAGGCAAGATTAATTATTTAGGCCAAGTAATTTAACGTCTCATATTTGTTGTTGTTTTCCTTTCAATCAAATTCGCAGGTGTTATCTTTTTCTCGTTAGGTTAACACTCGTTGAAGAGAAACTAATTCGACCAGACGAATTTGTATCTTTTTAAATTGTCTATCATTTTATTTCTCTATCACAGTGTAATATACATGTATGTGTACGAATTTTTGTAATAATGTAAAATAAAAAGAAAAGATCGTCTATCCTCTAAGAACAAACGTTACATAATTGGATAATAAGATTGAGATATTGTATTAAAAAACAAAAAAAAAAGCAACAAATGTAAAATAAGAAGAAGGAACTCGAGTTATTATTGAAATAGAGTGACAAAGTCCTACAAAAAGTAATACTAATTGAAATGTACTGTACTAATATATAAACGAGTATAAAGATAAAGGTAAAATCGTTATTAAAGTATAAAGATATAATATTTGAACATAGGTATTCAGAAGCGGTACCAAGATGGCGTCTGCAGAGCCATAAGTATCTTAGTACGACCAGTAGCCGGTGCAAATGCATGTCTATGCGAACCGACTTGTCTCGAGAGCACTCCCTTTTCAAATACATGCCCTTTAGTTGCCAACTCTGCAGCCGCATCCAAGTTAACCTTCGAAACTGTACCACCTTCTAAAAGTTGTCTCGTATGTTCCTCCTTGGCTAGATTTTTTCCTCGAACGACACCCTGCTGCTCCTTAAGGGTTACGTATTGATAAAACTCCTTCTTAGGATCCTGCTTCTTGCGGCCCCAAACGGTGAACGGTTCCGGTACTAGGGATGGCCTTGGTACGAACGGTACCTTCTCCCAAGGAAACAAATCCGGCTTCTGCAACCGCGATCTTTCTTTCTTTCTTTCTTTCTTTCTCTCATATTTTCTCTATTTGTTTATAGTCTCTCTCTCTCTCTCTCTTTCTTTTTATTAAGCCTTGCGAAACCTTTCCTTTCCTTTACCCTTTTTTATAATATTTCTTTTGTATTCTTTTTTCGCATTTCTTTTCTCTTCGTTCTTTCGTTCGAAAAGCTTTGAAAAGATTTTTCTCAAAAGCTAAGATACTCGTCTAGCTTCCTTTCGATGTCTCCACTTCCATTACACTTTTCTCCGATTTTTTCTTTATTTTTTTTTTTTTGTTAACGTCATTTTATTATTGGAAGGAGAAATGCGCTATGTCCAAACTATGATTTTCTTCGACTTCGTCATTGACATCGCTGACATGAATTTATCGTGCTTTCTTTTATTACGTTCGATTTTATTCTTTTCGTGTGTTGAATTTTTTAATTTCTTTTTTTATTTATTTATTTGATTTATTATAGCGAAGGTAGATAATTTCATAATGCTTAAATTCTTACGGCTCTTGGATTAATATGAATGATTTGTTGTATCGGAACGCGTGACTTTTCCAATAATAATTAAAACAAGATTGTTAATGTCTGTATAGATAAAAAAGTTAAGAAAAAAGTTGATAAATGAGAAGATTTATCGAGAAAAATCTTGAGATCAATATAAAAAAAAGATAAAGGAAAAGAAATAATTCTTCTAATATTGAAAATTATCGAGAAAACATTTGCACGAAGTTCCTAAAAAAGGAGAAACTCGTGAAATAAATATAAAAAATAAAGTACAAAATGTTATTATAGAACAAAAAATGCAGAGTTGATCTCTAATCTTGTAAATTATGTAAAAAAGGATTCGCGATGAATTAACATTAAGAACAAATGAATATATTAGAAAAGTATATCAGTTTATTTATAATATCGCTATAATCTTGTAAATTAAATAGAAAAGAATTCGATCAAAAAATAAATCATGAAATGTTATTAAAAATAAAAACTAAAAATTGCTTAAATCATGTAAATTAAATAAAAAAGAATTCGATCGCAGAAAATGTTGAAGATAATAAGTAAAGAGACAAAGAAAAATGAATATATTGTAGAAAGATAATATTTAGATAAAAGTTTCAATTAGAAAAAAGAGTCATTCGTAAATTTCCGTGAGGATGAAATCGCGAGTAAAGAGAGAAACAAAGTTGTTCATGGTGGTGGGAGTCGACGTTAAAACGTCGAGGCTAAGATCGTCGGTGTCTAAATTAGGGCAGGGTAACGCAACACCGATCCTCGGAATCCCCTCTACTCATGTAAGAAAGAACGCGTCGGTTTAGAGAGTCACAGATAAAACAGCGAAAACTACGAAGAAACGTCATGTCTTCTCTTATTCATAGAAACAACAAATTCCCGAAGAATCCCGATGAGATATTTTCTTTCACATCTCACTTTTCCTCTTGCGAAAAGAAGAAAAGAAAGAAAGAGATTGACATCACATCTTTGAAATCGTCAAAGACAATAAGGAATTTAGGTCGGATACTCGTGCCAGTTCGAATCATCAGTCGCACGTTCGAATTTTCTAATCAATCGAGAGTCTCGTGACGAAATGAAATCAAATTAAAAACAATAACAAATAATAATCCACGATTTTTTACCTTTCGGATGATAAAAATAATTTCCCTTCCTCTTTTTTTTTTCTATTTTTATGAGAAATTTTATTGCTTCCATCGATCCGACCTATTTCATTGACATTTATATATTCGTATGTTTTTTTTTCTTCTTTTTCAAAAGAATTTCTACTTCGGGTTCTTCTCTGAAAGATCGTCGACAAAATTAATTTTTCTACAGACTCATCCAAGATTTGCCGGGTCATCGGGATATCTAAGTTTAACGCTTGAAAGTCCCGGAAAATGGCTGCGACACTATTATTAGAATCACTTATGTGACTCTCATACTCTCTAATACGCTATTTATAATATTTTCGAATATTACAAATTTTATCAAAATAATGCAAACTGTGATATAATTATCTCTTTTAGATCGCGTTCAATGTTCAATTTCGTTCGATTAGATCTAATCAAAAAATAATCATTGATGAATCCTATCTCTTACGCGAAGTATCATCCTTCGTTCGAGAGAACAATTAAAAATAAATCAAATTATAAAAACATCTTTTAAAAAACAATGTTTTACATATAAAAACACACTCTGACTTAAAAAATTGACAAATAAATCAACGTGATAAAAAAGGAATAAAAAATTAAAAGACATGTGTAACTTTTTTGTTTAATTTTACAAATTTCACGGTATACACGTGTATATACAAAAAGAAACAAACAAGAGTAGAGAAGAATTAGATACAATAAAATAGAAAGAAACAAAGAGAAAGTAAAAAAGAGAGAGAAAGAAAGAAAAAGAGAAGGAGCAAACAAACAGACACTGTAAGGATTGGTGCTGTTGACAATTCATGAAAATAAAACAACTCGTTGGATGAGTCGTACGGTTCTTCAAAATTATCACATGAAATCCGTAAACTGGATGTTATTGTGTCAATTAACAAAATTCGGCCCAATCGTATCGTTTTTTTAAACGAGATATTATTTCGATTTTGGCCCAAACGATAAGCCCAATGACAACAAAAAAGAAGTCGAATTTCGAGACACCAAGTGCACGCATCGAGTTGAAAGAAAGGATTAAGATGACGGGTTGAAAAGGAAATAAATAGTAACAAAAAACAATGATAGTAGTGATTAAAAATGGAAGTTGTACAGGAGGGTATTAAATAATAATAGTAATGGAGGTAGGAAAGTAGCAACGAATAGTAACAAAAGTCATTTTTGTATAGTTACGGAGTAAAGTGTGTGGAAGTAGAGACTTCGAGAAATGCATCGAATTCGACCGGTCAGCAATTATTATTATTATTATTATTATTATTATTATTATTATTATTATTATTATTTACTTTTATCAACGTTGATCGAGATTTTATGAACGGCGAAGAACTGTCATAAAAAACAAATTATCTTGAATTTGAATCCGAAGCACTAATGGATCAACGTTTCGCGCTTATTAAAACATGCGATTGTTATTGTAACATTTATTCTGTTTTATTTTTTTGATTATTCCAATACAACGTAAATCCACGTACAATTATTGAGTTTCGATCGTTAAAAATATTTCCTAGAAAAATGACACGACAACGACGAAGTGGTAAAAGGAAAAGTCAATTCAATTCGCAAGGCTTATACTCTAATAAATCAAAATTCTATCTAACGAATACTCTAAATATTCTAACAATAATAATTAAAAAAAAAAAAAAGAGGGGGATACATGTAAATTGTTTTCTCGCAAAACGTTGACCCGGGGGTCTAATATATCATTGAATTGTAAGTAAGTATTTAGGTATAAAACATGTATACGTATAGACAAAAATATATGCAATAGTAATAAGAAAGGTTTTTTTTTTAATTGAGAATCATGTAAGCTGGTAACAACTCGACCAGTAAAATTGTATGTAATATTGCGCGATACTTTAAAAGAACAAAGTTAGTTTGGCATACAGGAAAACATTATTAAGTCATACTCGATCCCGCTCGATCGGTAAAATAATCCCATGTATTAGGATATTTACGTATATAATAAAATAAAATAAAACTGTACATATATAAATTTATACATAAAGATAAGAAGAATTATATTATACTGACCGTGATGCTGTAGGACGATGCAAGGGGCCTCGAGTAGGGTCGTCGGGTCGTGTAAAAGTCGCTTTCGTAAACCATTTTGCTTCCTTTTCTCTTTTCTTTCTTTTAATAAAATTCGTTAAGTAAAATATCAACTAAGATATCTCGATCAAAAAATGATTAATTTCGATTGGTCGATGTATTGTTATCGTCTAACGAACGAGTTTTTGAATTTTGTAAGTCGTACGAATTCGACTTAAAGAGAATCTGCGTTCGCGATGGAAGTTCTTTCGGTTCTGATTCGAACCCTTCTGCGTGATGCTGTGATCGGCTTTTCTTAACTTCTCCTCTTCACCCTCCTCATCCTCTTCATCCTCCTTCTCTTCTTATTCGTGACGCGTTTGTGCGCCCACACGCAACGTCTTTGCACGACGCAACCCCACGAAACAGAAAAAGAAGGAGAAAGAGAAAGAAAGAAAAAGAGTAACTGTATAAAATTATTGCTACGTCTTTCGATGCATCGAAAGAAATAGAATCATGTTAAGGTTGCGTCCCTTTCACTTCACCCTCCGCCACCCCTTTCTTGCGTACCCAAAAATCCGAACGCCTACTGTTTCTTTTTTCACGTGAATTTTTGTTTTCTTTTTTCTTTTGGAGGAGTATTTAGAAAAACGTACGTAAAATACAACGTGACACAGAATGCATCTCTCTTTGCGTTGATACGCTAACGTATTCGCAAACCTTGAATAACATTCGGAAGACCTAGACTCTGATTCACGAAGGTCTTCTAACTTTATAAAACTCTCCGCGGTTACAGACTTTTTTTAAGCATCTTTCTTGATTTTTATTAAAGTAAAATCGGATTTTGTTGAAGTAAAATATTTTTAAGATCAGATTCCAGAAAAAGATATGGATGTTATTTTTTTTATATTGCAAAATAGAAAATGCATCAAATTAGACAAATTATTACTAATATCTGTAAATAATAAAATGAGAAAGAACAACGAGAATACAAAATTTATTATAATAATTTATTCAATATTTATTATTTTAATTAAATTAAGAATAATTCCAAGATAATAATGAAAAATTAAATTTAATTGTAACATACATTCATGATAATAATTTAAAGTAAAGATTCCATAAATTCGTATGTTCATGTAGGACACATAATAAACATTTCTATGCCGAGAAAAAGAAGTATATGATTCTTACATCAAATATTACAACTCAGGCAACTTACCAAAATTCCGAACGAATTTTCATCTCGTTGAATTCGAACAGACTACTCATTTTATTAGAGAAAACATTCTCTAAAGTTGAGTAACACGATAATTCCATCCATCTGGTGTTTATTCAAAATGAAAAATGGCTGACAATAACATCATTCTAGTCATTAATTATGCAGCTACAAAGGAAAATGAAACTGAGAAAATTTTAAATGGTAGTAAAAATAACGATATGAATTCATACATATAATACATACATATATATTTATATAAATACATACGTTAGGTTATTTATATGCATAAGTATGGGTCAAGCCAGAAATTTAACTGGATTGTGAAATTAGTAAGACAAAAAATATATAACTTTTTTATTCCTATAGAAACCGAAGCAATAAATTAATCCGTATCTAAATATCTAGCACATACGTTTTATCTAAACGATTAGAATGTCATATAAATTTTAATCCAATTATAAATTATATACGAAAAAAAGAGAGATAGAGAAAGAGAGAAAGAGACAATATTTCATTCTAGAGCTAAATCCTCGTCCTATTCTTTAAGGGTGAAGGCATTGCCATCTTTCAACCGTGCTTGAAATTAGAATATAGTATCTACCGTTGGCAAGTTTAGAAATAATTTAAGTTTATTAGGAAATATTGCTTATACGATACGAATAAATGAATATTTATTGGAAAATAAATTTATATAAAATCTTTCGTATGTAACTTTCTAACAAAATATAAACGCCAAGTGTTTATATGTTGTGTGTGTTTCATATTTTTATTATTAAAAATATAATAAATAACAAAATATATATTTTTAATATAACTTTGATTTCTAAAACAATTAAATTTGATAAAATTAGAAGTTAAAATTGTGAAGAATAAGAAATTATAAGTGAACGAGAAAAAAGGAAACAATAAAAAAAGGGTTCGTTTCTTAGCTAAATTACATAAATAGTACTATTTAGTTCTAAAAGATGACGTTATCTTATCCTACTTAGATTTTCTATCATAAACCAGAGCGATTATAAAATATTTCTCTGTGTGAAGCATGTTATTCGTTAACCTCGATAGCAATAAAACACATACACGTTTACTATTCTATCGTCTCTTAGTAGTAAATACACTTTTACTATCTAATGGAAATTTTACATAGGTACTTATAATCTGTCGTTCTATTTAAAAGAACTTATCCATTGTTTAATATATATATTTACGCTTACGTAGTACAACTTTTCAAAACAACAATCGAACATTAGAACTTTGTCGTAAAATACAAAAAGAAAAAGTGAATCAAAAAATGTCAAGATCATTTGATATCATGCTATAGAATAGATTAATAACAATACGGGAAAAAAAGGAACGAGGAAGGAAATGACTCAACGTCAGGTGTATATAATCGCATGATTGATCAATAGGAGAGTACGGTAAACGCGCGTTACTATTAATTAAAATTAATTAAGAAAATGTTAATATATTTTCTGAAGAAGTTCGAAGTATTTAAAAAAAAAAGAAAGAAAAATAAAAAAGAAAAAACACGTTATCTTCGTTTCTAAACATACAAAGTAACGTGCCCCGATAAGACACTTTGGTTTTTCCTTTGGTTAATACGTTATTGTACAAAGGCACATCTTTTCTAGTCTATTCTATTCCTCATGGCTCATAGCATCGTGTCGTGACCGTGATCGTTTATATGCATACATATATCTATCTACGTATGCACACATAAACGCATACTAGTGTCGCACACTTACTTGTATATTGATGTACGAGCATTACTATTTTTACAATTCTAATTGTATCGCTTAAAACTTAGAAACTATTCGTTTTATCGAAAAAACGTTAAATTATTATTTTATTTATTATTATCGATGTAATTATTGCTTTAAATTTAAATTAAATGACAATTATTTTTTTAATTTACATTCGTACCGATGATATCGTTTTTATTTTCTCTCTTTTGGGTTAAATTGGATCAACAAAGTATAATAGATGATCGTGTGTGATCACATCAGAAAGTTCAGATCAAAATATTGATTTTCCTACTATTTAAAATGATAGATAAATCCAAGCAGACATGACTTCCTACGTGCCGCCATTTGACTTTTTATCGATAATAAGAGTAACTACCATTACGGAAGTTGATCATCATTTAGAAACCGGAAGTAGTGTTTAAAGGCAACCTTCCCGGTGTATGTTCTAGTTCGGTCGTACGATCCAAAGAGAGAGACAGAGAGAGAAAGAGAGAGAAAGAGAGAAAGAGAAAGAGAGAAAGTGCGTATTATACGAGAGATAAATTATCGCACTCGAATATTTTTTCCTCTACTTCTACCATCGTGCTTATCTAATGTATTTCTCCAATCGTGAATCACATGATAAGAAATTAACAAATCGATCCCTTTCTTTTTAACAATCAGTATTAGTTTAAAAAAAAATATCTACTGATATTGTTGAGCGACTGAAAACGAACAACAGAACCATAAAAAGAAGGAAGTTAAAAAGAATATCTTGCAATCTTTTTTTTAATTAGAAAAACATAAATAAAAAATAGAAACATTCGTAAACATTTCTACTTACACGCATATAAAAACAAATTAGTAATAATTAATAATACGTAAAAGACGAAAGAGGGTGAGATGAAAGAGGGGAGGAACTAATATCCAAGAGTGTAACGCAAGGAAAAAAAAGATAAGTGCAAATGTTAATGAGCGCGAGGGTGAAGGTGCGATGGTGTCAGCGATGATGGCGGTGGGGGTAAAAAAGGGGGAAGGGCATAATAGGAATGAACGGTAAAATTAATTAACCCTTTGGTGTCGTTTGTTTACAAAATATCCGCTTCCTGACGGGGCTGAAAAGCTTCGTTGTGACAGACGGGACGATAAGTTGCGCGCGCATCCAATATTATACACGGCGCCATCAGTAGCGTACAACTACAGGTTGCGAATGATTTAGTTTCTATCAGTGAAAGTCATCAATACAGTAATAGTTGGTAACTTGACAAAAAGATACGCTCCTAGCTGATGATCATCTGTTGTTTTTCTTTTTCTGTCTGTCTCTCTGCTTTGAACGTTCGACAACTGCCAAAGAAGATTACGATCAAGTAACACTGGAGATATTCCTAATGCAACGAAATCACTTTCGCAATACATATGATTACAGATTAATCTGAGAACAAGATTAAATATCTCTTTGAAAAATCGTTGTCATTTATTTGATTTTTTAATATTATTTATTTTAATTATGGATGACCGAAATAAGAAATAAATAATATAGTATGTATGTAGAAATTTTTGAACCCAATAACCAAATGTATATAACAATTTGTACTAATTAAAAATGATTTATGTTTACATGCAGATATTCATTAAATTGCATAAAAATAATTAAAAACGAAGACATTGAGATAAAACGAAACAAATCTATGTATTACATAGCTGTTGTATAATTCGATAATAATAATTAAGGAGAAAGATAATTCAAAAAATAATAAAAACAAAACATTTATATAAAACATGTATTCGATTCACGAATAAGCGATAATCATTTTAATCATATTTGATCTGATGAAATCGATCATTTTTAAAGGAAGGAACATGTAACCTTAGCGTAGAAAGACGATACAGATTTTATGAATGAAAGTTTTGACACATGAGAAACGAAACACTGTGGATAGTAGACGAGCGATAGAACGAACGGTTAGAAATTCGAAGGTAGCGCCGCGACAATATTTATCTACAATTTTTTCGCAGATAAAATAACAATTCTATCTTGTTTTGTTATTTATTGTTATTATCCTTCGGATATATATTTAATAAAAGAGAAAAAGAAAAAAGAGAGAGGAAGATCGATAAATAAAATATTAACATCATCTATAAAGAAAAGAAAATAATGTATAAAAGATTTAAGTTAAGAAATTGTTTGAAGAGGTTAGCACGGTGGCGCTTGATCTTTTAGATACGAGGTTGAAGTGCGAGCTGCGGCTCGTAAACGCAGAGAGGCAGTTATGTGTGGTGTCGTCGTCGTCGTCGCCGTCACCGTCGCCCCCGTCGTCGTCGTAGAGAAGTCATAGCTGGAGCACCTTTAGTGCAGTGTCTGTATACGTAAAAGAAAGCTCCAACCGGCGAGTTGAATAATTTGATAGAAACGAATTTTCAAAAAAGGAAGGAAGAAACGATAGATAGATACGGACGAACGAATAAATGAAGGAAGGAACGAAGGAAGGAAGAGAGGTAGGAAGAAAAGAGTAAGAGATAGAGAAAGATTGGAAAGAGAGAGTGAGAGTGGAGGTTCGAAAAACGTGTTGAGAGTGTCGACGGGGCTGACACCCCGAGTAGAGTAGGTGTCCTATCGGTAGGAGGAATAACGAGTCAAGAGGTGTAAGAAGGAGTGAGAAAGAATTGTGAAGGGGAGTGGATAAGTGCAAGAAAGCAAGCGAGTAGCAGTAGCAGCAGCAGCAGTATAGAGAGGTGTAGTATAGAGGGAAAGAAAGAATAGGAAGAAAGAGGTGGAGAGGAGGGAGGGAGGGAGGCCGTCGCGACGGACGTCGCTGGACGTCGCGTGGAAGATCCAAGTAATAAAGTCAAATCGACGAAACGCTGATTCTTCCCTGTGTGTCTGATGAGCTCCTCCGTCGTACCGTTGGTGGTAAGATGGCTGTGCAGCTGGATGGTGGAGGGAAGGAGGTCTTGAAAACACAATTCGCCACGCGGGAAGGAACTTACAAGCTGATGACCTTGTCGGAATATTCGAGGCCGAGCAAGGTCGGCTACACCAACAGCCAAGGGAGTGCATCCGTCAGAGTTTCCTTCGTCACTTTGCCAGACTCTTCGAATCCCTCAGGGGCTACGCAAGAGCACGACGACCGAATGTGTTTTAATTTCGGGAAGGAGCTCTACGTCTACGTTTATCGTGGTGTAAAAAAGGTAAGCCCTTCTTTTACCATTGATCTATACTTTCCTTTACGATCTTATTATTATTCGAGACTAAGTTCGACAATCCTTCAAACTCTTGACAATTCTATTTAGTTCCTTAAGGGAACCAAACACGACAAGAGACATCGTTCCGACCTAACCTCGAAAATATCTAGCGGCACAAGAATCTAAGTCGGCTCCATCTTTACTTCTATCGAATTTTACTCCTCAACACTTGTACCTCTGCTTTTTAAATATCTTCTTTGTTTCATATGTTAATCTTTTTATGCACAACTTCCTCTTCTATTAATTGATCCGAATAACATTGAGAGAACCAATTTGCTTGATGTCGTCTTTTAGAGATTTCACCATTAGATCTTTAATATTGTCTTATCAATTGCTCTTCCAATGATATGATTCTTCTCCGTTATGTCATTTATTTACCAATTTCTACTTTTCATTTTCTTACTTTTTTCTAGCCCAAGGAAAGACCTAACCAAGCCAAAATAGATATTTCATTTAAGCAATTCAGCTTATATTTCATGTTGAAGTATAGAGTTTGATTATACATTCTACAAGTGTCAAACTCTTATATATCCCTTCTGATAAGATCATCAAATAAATGGGTCTATAGAAGAAATTAGTTCATATACTCTTGTTTGATATTGTCTCCTCCCGATAAGCTCAAAGTAAATTGATGCAAAGTTCAATGTTTCAGGCAGTGGATTTGAACAATCCTGTGGAAAAGAAAACATATAAGGGAACTAATCCGACTTGCCACAATTTTAATCAAACTACAGCAACGGCAGATAGTGCACCATTATTAGTAGGATTTTCTACAGGACAAATACAATTGATAGACCCTATAAAACAAGAATTCAGTAAATTGTATAATGAAGATGTACGTATTACTTTCTTTCTTCAATTATAAATATTTTATTATCTACGTCATTACAGGAAAGTTTAGATAAATATCAGCAATGATAAATATTTAGTTTCCTTTAATTCTGAGTAGTATTTCTTCTGCTTTATATATTTCCTCTTAGCTTTTAAAAGCTATCCCTATGATAAATGAGAAAAAATTATTAATAGTTGGATGGTTTGTATAACTCTTTGATGCACTATACATAATAGCAGTTACAGTTATTTCATGAAATAATTGGAGTTGCTCCATATTGATGTGATTAGAATCCAATTAAATCATTAAGCCTAATAGGTATTATTATGTAAGTTTATGTTGTCGTGTTTTTAATAACTGCACTCAAACATAAAATATCTTGTGTTATTCCCCAATGCGGGGCATCACATTTGCTTGCATTTACTTCGCTGGTGTTATAAATATAATTTTCTAAATAATTTTAAGATAAACAATGGCCTGTTAATAAGAGAGATAATTTTACCTTATATTATTATTTAAGAATAATCATTGTAAATATATAATACTTTTTGTTTCAGAGACTAATAGACAAAAGTAAGGTAACTTGCATAAAATGGGTTCCTGGTTCAAATAATCTCTTCTTGGTCTCTCATAGTTCAGGTCAACTATATTTATATAATGAGGAACTTATTTGTGGAACAACGGCTCCTCACTATCAGTCGTTTATGTCTGGCGATGGTTATGCTGTATATGTGTGCAAAGCTAAATCTACCAGGAACCCTCTGTACAGATGGGTGATAGGTGCAGAGGGATGTTGTATAAATGAATTTGCCTTCAGTCCTTGTGGTTCAAACTTGGCAGTTGTATCTCAAGATGGATTTCTTCGAGTATTCCAATATAATAAAATGGAACTTTTAGGATCTGCAAGAAGTTACTTTGGTGGATTTTTGTGCGTATGTTGGTCGCCGGATGGTAGATACGTGGTAGTTGGAGGAGAAGATGATCTTGTAACTATCTGGAGCTTTCATGAAAAACGGGTGGTGGCCCGTGGACAAGGTCATCACAGTTGGGTGAGCGTTGTTGCATTTGATCCATATACTACGTCATACGGAGATCAAGACATCGACTTTAGCGGATCAGATGATGAAACAATGCCTCATAATAACCATAATCATTTTCATGAAAAGTCAAATCGTTTGTCAACAAGTTCGCAAGGAGTTCATTCCAATAGGAACTCTAGTGGGTCTGAATTGAGAGTGCCAGGTGGTACGTGTTACAGGCTTGGAAGCGTATCGCAAGATACCCAATTGTGTTTGTGGGACATCACGGAAGATATATTAAGACAACCAGTATGTCCTAAACAGAGACCTTCTGCCACAGGTTCTACTACCTTCACTTCCTCGGGGACACATAATAGCGGTAATGGCTCAATGGCTAATCATCATTTGAACAATTCTAAACTGAATAATACAAATAATATAAATTATAAGGAAAACGTGAGTGGTAATAATGAAAGTAGTAACAATAGCGCGAGTACCAACACAGCAGTGTCGACTGTAAATTCATTGACACAGAGGCTAGCAGGTCTTGGTTTTGGTGAACGTAAGGGTGATAATCACAAGAGGAACTTCAGTCTCACTATGAGAGGTAGTGGTGCATCTAATAGCACGGTTGTGCAAAACAATAGTGGGGAGAAAACGAGCACCAACTCGAATTCGAGTAGTAATATGAACAGTGTTGGTGCAAGTTTAGTAGGTGCAAATAAGAAGGTCAGTTCGGTGTTGGACGATCCAATGAGATTAATAGGAACTGCCTATTGTCCGAGGTTCGACGAATGCCCAGTCCTTCAGCCATTGGTGTGCAAAAAGCTGGCGCATGAGAGATTGACTGAATTAGTGTTTAGGAAAGATTGCTTCGTAACCGCGTGTCAAGATGGATACGTATATACATGGGCAAGACCAGGTCACATGGTAGGTCCTCTTACCATAAACAACACTTTGCACAGGCCACACCATCATAGTATCCCTTACACCAATATCAATTCCTTGCGATCTAACGATCTCTGATGTGTAACTTGTTCCCAATTGTTGAGATAACTCCATAAAGTAGAATTTATTAATTATCGAAACGTCAATTTCTATGTAAATAGAAATAATATTTAGGTTCTTTACCTTGAAAGAGAACCATTAAAGATCCCTTATACTTCATTTCGTCTTATCCACTATCAATCTTACAAAGAGAGAGAAAGTGGATTGTTAAAGCAGGGGAGAGATCTATAAAATTCAATGTAAATATATATAGGATTGATATTCTAAAAGAAAGAGATAGAGAGAGAGAGAAAGAGAGGAAGAGAGAGAGAGAGAGAGAGAAAGAGAGAGAGAGAGAGAGAGAAAGAGAGAGAGAGAGAGAGAAAGTAATGTTATAGTTGAAGATCTTAGGTCGACATTTTCACGTTTCCGTGTTCTTTGTATATGACATACGCGTAAATAGATGGAATTGCGTGTTTAGGCCAATTAATTATTTACCGCACCTCGTTCACTGTAGTTAATAAATGTTAGAAGGTGCCATTAGAGGAAGCATTAAAAACAACAAAAAATAATATTTTCTCTAAGTCTGTATTATAGTTACGTATATATGAATTACAGAAACGTAGAGGCGATTATTACTATGAGTGAACAAATTTTTATGTCGATAAATATTAAGTTGAAAATTTTTGGAATAATAATCAGTTGTTAAATGAATAATAGAGTTATTTAAAATTATATATATTTTGTGTTGATAATTTTATTATATAAAAATTTGTATTTAAATTTTTGCTTTGTAGCTTTAAAAAAAACGATATTTGATATTTTCAATTGCTTGCAATACGTGTAATCGTGATTAAATTGGTGTAATGAGAGTATATAAAAATGATAGTGATAATGATAGTGAAATGAGAATGAGAATGAGAATGAGAATGAGAATGAAAACATTAGAAGTCATGTTTATAGCTATGCCCAGATTTATTCATGCAGTAATATATTTACTATAAGGAAACAATGGAGTTATGTAATTTAAATTTCATACTAACGGTAACTACTTCTTTCTATATTCATACAAAAATTTGATGTTACGACAGGTAACATAATACAAAGTAGATTTTGCATATCATCAAGGTCTGTTCATTCATAGTATGGACCTCCATTTATATCTGTGCCTAATGATCGTCTGGTCAAAATATATATTCGAAATGAATATTGAAGAAAAAATTGCATTAGATGAATTATAAATAAAATATATTTATGTTTAATTTGCATCGATAAGATGCATAACGCTATATTTGCGCTCTATGAGGTCTAGTAACAGGGCAGGCCCCTTAAACCCTTCTTTTTCTTCTATAAAATGTTTGTTATTAGCTTAGCTTAGCCAATCATAGAGAACCAACGAATTATTTAGCTGAACTATTGTCCCAAACTATGATAATGTGACATTTAATCCTTTGTTGAAAACAATGAATTGCCTTCTTGTTGTACAATAAAGCAAAAAAGTTGAATGAAAAATTGCTGCTTGCTTCCTGCTTGAATTTTGTTACCAAGTGCAATGCAAATGTTATACAGGAAACTTTTGTTTCACGAGAAAAAAAATAAATACATTCGAAGCATTCACTTATGATTCTTCTTCTCTTAGCATTCTTATATTTCGCATGAACACATTATTACTATAGGAATGTTAAATTTATAACTTTCAATTATGTAGTCAAATTAAGTTTCCTGATACTTTTTGCACACAGCATTTGCGTCTTGAAAGTACCCTGTGCTCACTCATATTTTTACAAATATTTAACCAGTCACAGTTTTTGGAAATAAATTTTTCATATAGAGTGCGTTGCTTTTTTTATAGTGACAGTCTTATAATTTAATCGGAAGATGCTTGCGCTTGTTTCTTAAAGCCGGTGGGGCATTAATTTTTTACTTTGATTGGAAAGATTAATGTTCTGTACCAATGCTTTGGCTGATGCAAGAGAATCGTGGATGAGACTTCCCTGAGTTATCGCATGGTACGTATGAATTATCATTTATTTCATTCGTTTATTGCTTAATTAGATAGATAGAGCATAATATAATGACAAATAGAGCATTAGTATAAGCTTAGAATTTATTTTAATGTGCCTATATTACGAGGCATCTTGTATTTATAAATTTAAGCTTTAAAAACTTTTTTCAATGCTATATTGTTGCACCAGTTTTTTTATTAGAATAGAAAATGGTTATCTTCAATTATAGATAAAATTTATAGGATGTAAAATAGTAAATTTTTAAATAATATCTGCTTTGCTTTTATTCCAGCCAGGCATTGGACAGGTTGGTAATGCCCTACACGTTGTCAGTCCAGCAGAAGATGGGGGTACTATAGTATAGCCACAGTTTGATACAAATATAGTATCAAATCATCATGACGAATATGTCCCATCGTCTTATACATTGCAATTTCCAGAATTACAACCACACACCCATTATCGTCATTTGTATTATGTGTGGCCAAGTGAAAATTATTCTAGCATAGTTCAATGATCTTAGAAGAAAATTGTTATACGGCTTGATGCATCTCTTCATTTAGTATCGCTAAAAGTCGTGCATTATTTATCATTTTCTTTATCTCCTTTACACGTAAGACAAACGATTTACCCTCAAATTTATATTCATAAAACCTTTATAAGAACATATTCATTGGAAAATGGAAGAAGAATCAAACTGTATACATATATATATGTATGCATATTCGTGTCTTATACTGCAGACTTATACCGTTGCGTCATTCCACCAATAGAAGTTTATTTATGTATAAGGGTTTCTATCGAAAGAAATCTTTCAATATTGAAAGTTCCGTGTCTGTGAGAACATTTGTACTTTTACTATTCATTGAATATATACACACTGCAGTACAGTTTGAACATAATATATTTAAGAAGAATATAAAAGAATTGAATAGAAAATTATTGTAATCAGTCAGAAAAATATGTAAATAAGACAGAACTGAAAACTACATTGAAATAGAATATCTTGATTTAGGTATCTTATTTGTCAAATATCAGCAAACATTTTTCCTAAACATAGACAAGTACAAGATAATATTGTACATTGCAAACTTGAATCTAATGCCTGCATTAACTTAATGTTTTCTTTCAAAATAAATTATTGACAAAGTAAACAAATAGAAGATTAATATCTTTGACAAATTTGGAATGAAATTTTCTTACACGACAAACGTGCTATGGAATTAAATATTTGGAAGGCTCCTTCCGTTTCAAGTTCTATGAGGAATGCCTATCGCATAGTGACATACATACATGTACAGTTAGTGAAAAAAAGATTTTACATGAAAAATAATTTTGTACCTGAGAGCTATAAGATATACATACGTAGATGGCATATAATATGATCATTCCAAAAAAAATGAACGTTAACGAGAATTACACGTTATAGAATCAACATAATAAAGTTTATTTGATCTATGGCCTTAATATTTAGATGGCACGGACAAATACTTTTATGCAAAATTAATTAGATCAATAGAGCGTCAAATGTATATTGCTTTGATATCATTCCAAATAAACATTTTAAATTCTTATTTTCTTTTATTTATGCTTTTCTATTATCATTAACATTTTGATATTAAGATAATTTAATACATTTATATTCTGTTGTAATGTGTATTACAATTGCATAGAATTTTAACATAACATTATCCATCTTTCAAACATAATTACTTACATTTTATATTGACCTCACATATGTATAGTTTAAATTCTTCTTTACCATTATATAATCAAAAGATTCATTGCAAGTAGAGAAAATACAAGGATAATTTATAAAATAATCTAACATGATGCAGTATTACTGTTTTATTTTTCATAACTCGGGGATAGCTTTTATATATAAGTGCTACAATATAGTTCTCAGGTGCAGAAGTGTACCACGATGAGAAGAAAAGAAAATTCTTAACACAAAAGACCTAGAAGATTATGGCAAATTTAAAGAGTAAACAGTATTTCGAACAGAATGTTCTCTAGAGCGAATGTTATTTATTAATAGAAATAATAATAATAAAATAAAATAATATTAATATTAAATAATAATATTGATATAAATAGTATTAAATATAATAATTAATAATTACAAACAAACAAACAAAAATATTTATAGTAATATATAGAGCGATTATCCGCATTGTTATAAATGATTCCTTTTTATAGCTTGAACATAACGACATGTAAAACAATAATGTCGACTTTTATCCTGTGAGGGCATTTTTTTTAGCGTATTTACATTTAAGAAAAGAAGAAGGACAGGGATGAAGTATGTCGTTAATAATTGCTGGAAAAACAAAATGAAAAAGAAAATATGTGTTACAATACTTTCTTTTCCTTTCTGATTAAAATAGTACCTAAACTGATAAGTATTCGCTATAATGTATTATAAAATGTTAAGCTTTGATGCTTAACATTATTCATTTGCGAATTAACATAAAAAAGAGAGATTTTGAATATTACTGGACCAAACAAGTTTCATGATTGCTTTCAGGGACGTGAAATACAGACACAGGGATTTTAAATAAATGTATCTTGCCTACATATATGAATGGTTACACCTATGTCTAAATTGCATTCCATATCTCAAAACAAGAAAAAGAGAGAGAGAAAGAGAATAGTTCTTTTCACAAGAAATGTAATAAATTGCAGTTTTATTTCACCAATTTTAACTTATATTATTAACATAATTTACAGTTACTTTTATGCATGTATATTACATGAAATGTTTGAAACAAAAAAATTTTTTATATTCTTTTTTCAGAAATATTTTACATGTTTAATATATTTGAAATATGCGTTAAAAATCTTATGTATAAATAGTCATTTTATAATGATTAATAAAAAAGGGCTGATTTTTGTGTAATCCAGAAACATTTATATAAATTTTCAATAATCTCGTATGAATAGGAATGAATGAATGTGAGAAGAAAATACAATAAATATACCAAAATGGACAAAGAGAAGAAGAAATAAAAGATTTAAAAAAATACTGTTGCGCGCAGACCATAAAAAATATGAAATCATGAAATATAAGGATGCAATTAATTGCAAGCGATGACTGAAAAAGATGATGAACTTGAAATGAGATTTATCGGGAGATATTAGACTGTAATTTGATTTCGAGAAAATGCTGCAATACATATATATATATATATAACGTTCCTACTTTAATAAAAACTATAGAGTTTTATCGATATATATTTTTTTCATTGTTATATTTTCATTATTATATATATTTTTCTTTCCTTTTATTATGGATTTGAACTTTCATTTTTTCATCAAATCAGTTCTAACATATTGAAATCATTCGTATTTAAATATATACATATAAGCGAATGTTTCATATTTAATCATTTAATTATATTATTTAAAAAAATAATTATATAAATAATTTATAAATTTTTTTTTATTTTTAATTTGTATATATATATATACACATATGCTTTTATTT
The DNA here is from genome assembly GCF_001313835.1 of Polistes canadensis. Taxonomy (NCBI): domain Eukaryota; kingdom Metazoa; phylum Arthropoda; class Insecta; order Hymenoptera; family Vespidae; genus Polistes; species Polistes canadensis. The sequence goes on from NW_014569606.1 coordinate 340,180, forward strand.
ATAATTAGAATATCTTTGATAAATAGATATGTAATATTTTATGATGATTTTTATACATAAGTAAATTTATGTGATCAGAATTAATTTCAAAAACTATTTGACTATACCCTACGAGGTTCGTTCAAAAAGTTTGAAATCTCAACTGAAAGATACCATTACTTGTCAAAACTATTCTAATATTAACAATAAATATTGTATATCCTTTGAAAGACACATCTGAAAATTGAATAGATTTTGGAAGCTTATTTGTTGTTGTTGTTTGACAGTCGTTTTGTATCAATCTATGTCAGTGTTTTAAAGAAAACAAATCGAATATTCTGTCGTAATGAAATTTTTGCATTTAAAAATCCATACGCATGCGCAAATAAAATCGCAGTTAGGCGCTATTTATGAAAATTCCATTTTATCGTTTCCATTATAAAAAAATGAAAGAACAGCTGAATTTAAACATAGTTGTATTATTTTAATTGATTTGAAAATGATACTGAATGATCATTGAATCAAAAATGATAAAAACTATGGGCATATCGAAGAAACACATTCATCATATTTTACATGAAAAATTGATGAAGAGAAAGTTGTCTGCGCGTTTGGATCTCTAAAACTACAAAATAAATTAAAAATAAAGATAAAGATAACAAAAATATATAAGAAAATAAAAAGCGTAATTTATGCTTCGAAAAAATACACGATAGAAAAATTTCTCAACACCAAATTCAATGAAGTTCCGATCAACAAGTCGATGATAATACACGTCTGGCTGGTTACATATATTATCTATATCTGTAATAAAATAAATGTGAAGATTTGAATTTGGCCAATTTTTATATGTCACTTTTTTCACACTAAAAAAAGATACGATACGATTTAAAAAATCTGGAATCAAATCTGTACTGTATTGTACTAATTCTCTCAGCGTGTTTATCTTTGTTTATAAAAATGTACATTCTTTGTAAGTATAAATGAAAAAAACATTTCATTGTTATCATAGAAAGCCTTATTTTTTACCCAATTACTTTTCCTCCTTTTGAAATCGAGTTCAAAATCTCCGTGTATTTTATTTAATATTATTTCAGATACCCAGTAATTACACGCAAATACAAACGAATAGACTAAAATGTTTATTGAAATGATTGCTTTATTTCATTTTTTACACAAAACATACGATCCACGCATGCATGTGTATGTATGCATCTCGTATAGGTTTAAAGCAATTTCCGAGAACTTCACGTAGAGTTTTTATTTTGTTTCACGTAGTAAACAAAAAAAATGTCATGTAATATTAATTTACGATATAATAAAATTGATTAGTCCCTTACTTTAAGCTGACTATATACCAAAGAACCGATGGACAGTAAGGATGGGAAAACTGCAAATAATTCGATTCGAAAACGATCGCTTTCAAATAGCAAATTTACAAATAGGAAATAATATTATTGGTCGTAATGATATAACAGGGGTGAGTATAACTCCACGTATATTAGTTCTTTCATTTCAATCATATTATAATATTGAATATAATAATGATAATAATTTGTATTATATCCATTTTTCTGTTACTTTTTTATTGTAAATTATGATCATATACAAAAATTATTTCATTTTTGTCTATAATCACTTTTTATCTAGTTATTGCTTTTAAATTTTGTATGCAAGGAAAATTAATTTCATGAAATCTCAATGGTGGCACCACTTAACTGCTCTTATGCGTTTATACACAGTTGTAGAATTGCATCTAAAGAGTATAATTTCGTGTATTAAGTTTTTTTTTTAATAACATATTTTGTTTATTCTTTTATTTTTTGTTATTTGTACTTTTATTTTAGATCTTACGCGCACGTGCGTTACGTAGATAAACTTAAGCGGATAAAGAGATTAAAATAATATTTAATATCTATAAATAAGTTTTTGTGTTATAGGTTAGGTTTACATTACTCTATACAAAGTATAATATACATATATGTTTTAACATATAAATATTTACATTTATTTTATTATTTTATAATTTTAGTTTAGCAAAGAACAGTTCATTAAACAGGCTGTAACAATTAATTTGTCTCCGAGTGGTGATATAACCCTAACACCGGTAAGATTTAATTTTATATATTTATAAATATTTATTAAAATACACTTAACAAATATACTTGTAAACGAAATTGGATGAATTAACGTATCTTTATGTTCAAAGCATGTTTGTAATTTTAATATTGTTTTTTTTTTTGCTATGTACTGCATACAATTTTTTGGTTATTCTATTTATTGTTATAAGATAATATAAATAATAATCTAGATTTGTTGGATAATATTTATTAGTATCAGATCTCGCCTTGTTATATAAAATCAAGTGGATCATCTCGATGGCATCTTCTTAAATTAGGTACATCTGTTCCTATTAAGCCAGGAGATATTTGTTCTTTGTTATCAAACAAATGTTGGTTTAAAATAATAACTATGTCTGAAACGACGGAGAAAGATAATCATCTACTAAAAAGAAAGGTCATTACCTTTTGATTGTGTTATTTGATTTTCTTAAAGTATCGTCATTTGCATCTAGATATTAAATTAGATAAAATATACATACATATTACTTGTATAGTGTGCCGACGAATTAACATTTGAACCACTGGATAAAAAAATATGTTTCGACGCACCTCAAAAGTCGATAGTTTTGCATGACATTGGTTCTAGCAAATCTCAAAATAGTAAAGATTCTTCCAAGCCTACAGTCGTAGAAATACCTGTCTCGAACAAAGGGAGTAGTATCGATGCATCTACATTTTCCAAAGATATAGATACTAGGTTCTTTACTTTATTAAATATTAGTAAAAAAAAGAAAAAATGTTATTATATAAAAGCAATATATACTCTTATTAAAACTGTGATTGTTCTCTTTGAACAATAGCTTGCCAGAGAATAATCAAACTATTCCAAGTCAAATATCGGAAGTACAAAATCCAGATTTATCTAACGGTGTTAAAGAAAATTCAAATATTCAAGAAAAGGAAGAGAAGAAAGTTGAAGCAAATATTAAACAGGAGCTTGTTATGTCTTTCAGTGCTAATGATGAGTCAAATACTTTAGTACAACAAGATATGCAAGAAACAACTTCTTTATCCACACCTGAACGAAACGAACCAAATATATCGAATATTGAGCAAGTACAAATTAAAAGAAATAAGTGTGTTTACAAGGATAAATGTTATAGGTATGCAGATTCTGTCGATATATCGTCCTTATATATTTTATTAAATACTTCAATTCGATTTTTAGAAAGAATCCAGATCACAAAGTTCAATTCAGCCATCCAGGTGATCCTGATTTTGAAGAAGTTGACGAAAGACCTGAGTGTCCTTATGGTATCAAGTGCTATCGCACAAATCCTCAACACAAGGCTGAATTTCAACATTCCACTATGCGACAACGATGTGTGCCACCAAGAGTTCAATATGTACCTCCAGTGGAATTATTATTAGAGGATGAATCTAGCGATGAATCTGTTGATGAATCAGATTATGAGCCATCTGATTGCGATCACGATGGTGTTTCTACTGAAGAGGAAATGGAAAATTTTAGCCATGACAGTGACTATGATTTTTATGATTCAGATGAAAGTAACAGTGATCCTAAGGATTCTAATAGTGAAACCAATTAAGATAATAGAAAAGAAATAATGAAAAGTTATACTTACAGTATAACAACAAATTATTGGTGTGATAATATTAACATGCAAATATTAAGTTGGCCAATATAAGTCAATATGATATTTGCTGTTTATTCACTTAAAAAAAACTGAATGAATTTATTCACAAACCCAATATTTTTTCAGTCTAGAAAAATAATATTTTAAATTTATTGGCGATATTATAATTGTTGATATATATAGAATTTCATTATTTTGATCTAGGAAGAATAACAGAAAAATATTTTTACATTCAATGAATTGTTTTTATTCGTTTAAATTATGCAAAAAGAATTAATATTATCACTTACTATGAAAATAATGTTTGTTGAATGTAAATATAGATATAAAATATTATGTATTTGTCATTACTATTATTATTCTTACTACTTAAATGCAAGACATAGTCATAATTAGATTACATGTTTTTATTATTTTTTATTAGACTTGATATCCTTCATCTTCATCTGCCATATAATCCTCTACAGCTCCAATGGCAACATCCGCTAACATATGTTTAGGTATTTCTGATCCTCTTACTTTGATAGTATAGCAAACATTTTCCATTTTAATTAAACTTTGTTTTAACGTATAAAGTTTTTTACTCATGTCTTTATTACAAATATTGGTACATCCTAGAAATCCTTTGTGCATATTTCTAACAAAATTACAAGTTTGGTAACAACTAGCAATATCTCCTGTAGCTAAATTATTAATACACTTTCGCATTAGTTCTCCAGTTAAATCTGCTATACCCAGGATGTATTCATTCGGAGTGATTAACACTCGTGTCATTTTTGTTGGTTGCAGAGAGTTTTCCAAAGGGAATTTAGATTTATCTGATTCATTATAAACCAACGACTTTTCTAACTCAGTCCAATCTTGCATAAAACCGGATTGTAAATATTGAAAGAACGTGATTGCTTCTACATATTCTTCAAGGCCAGCTTTATATGCTCTAAGATATTGATAAATATCCTGATCATATAGTTCGTATGCAATATTTTTAAAAAGAGTTTTTGCGATATTATCAAATCTCATCTTGGCTTCTCCAAGTACTGTCTCTCGTTTACTTTCTTTGTCCAATGTATGTAAGAGGAATATTATTCTCTTACTTTCTATCGTAATATCCCGATTTATTTTAACGAGCTTTTCAAATTTATCATGCTTCGTATCCAATTCGTTGGAATATGCTCTAAACTGTTGTATAACCACATTATTTTCGTCTATACTTTCCAAAATCTCTCTTCCCTTATCTCCAACATTGATTTTGTTTTTATTTGAGTGATGTCCACGATTTCTTCTCTCAGCTAAATAAAATAATACAAAAACAATTATTTGGTCAGTACGATGTATACAAACAAAGGTATTTTCTTAAATTAAAATAGATTCCTTAAAAGAAAATAGATCAACAACAAATCTATCTCTAAAATATCTAATTTATTGAAAATTAATTTTAGGTTAACACATCGTTAAAGAATATTATATTCATTTTTTTGTTATACCTTTTTCTTGAGGCATTACAAATATTTTTTATTTCCTTTTGCAAATAGATTTAAGAATAAATCATAAACAATAATTATAATTGTCTCGAAGTTTTATTTATCACAAATGAAAGATTAACAGCAACCACCACAATTCATAATAGATATCTCTGATTATATAATCGATTTTTCGGAATAAAAGGAGGTTATTTAATATCTGTAAATTAACAAATTTGATTAAATCCTTCTATATATATAATAATAAACAAATTAATGTTTTTTTAAATAGTGCAAATATACATGAGTGCATATAAGCAAATACTGTGCCATTGGCGCCACTTCAGCAGCCAATTAGGACTCAGCAAGATAGTCAAATATTTTCATTTGATATTATTAAGATCGAAATTTTATGTAAATATTACGTGATTTCATTATTAATGCATTTTACATGAAAATGAATCATCATTGATGCATTCGTTGATTTTTAATTTATAATATAATTAAATACTATTATTTAATAAGATAATAAAAAAAAGGTCAAGAGATTTGAAAATTTATAATAAAAATAATTCAATGAAATATTTAAAAAATTATTAAAAAAGAAAAGCTGTCATTCGCGAAAAAAATTATTACGTCACAGTAAAAAAGAAAGATCCAAATACAAATATGTAATGTAGAAATATTGTATATCCATGTGTATAATATATATATATTTGTAATATATATATTTATATATATATATATATACAGATATACAAAATCAATGCAAGGAACGGTAATATTAGCGAGCACGAATTATTTTACTAGTTTATCGAAAATAGAGATGCTTATCAAGATTGAGTACACGTCGATTGGTGCGAGCAATATATAAACGATTATTTTCATGAATTGTGCATATCCTTTCGGTTCTTCGAAAAATATCATCTAATTAATCGGATTTAAAGTTGTAAATAATGCCAAGTAAAAAGAAAAAATATAATGCTCGTTTTCCAGCGGTAAGCATATAAATTTCTTTTTAGATCATGGTATTGTTTGATAATAAAGCCTTAAAATAATGGAAAATTAAATTTTACCTATAATATATTTAGGAGTAATTATTATTAATTGTAATAACGCGAATAAGTCTGGATGATATCCGTTAATGTTAGATAAATGAGGATTAATTGTTTTATTTATTTATCCATCGAGTATTATTTTACATATTATCGTTGCAACGTTGTACAGATAACTTAACCTAAAAAATGCATCTCAGGGTCGTATTAAAAAAATTATGCAGACCGATGAGGAAGTTGGAAAAGTTGCTCAAGCAGTACCAATTATAATTTATATCCTTTTTCAACATTATTATAATATGTTTTTAACAATTAAAGAAAATAAACAAACATAATAATAATAATAATAAAAAATTAGTTTTACAATTGTAACTGTTTACCTTAACCATATATATACCTAGAACATTAGAACTATTTGTACACTCATTACTTACAAAAACGATGCAAATTACGAGTGCTAAGAATGCTAAGACCTTAAGCCCATCCCATATGTAAGTAAGTTAAATAATTATATTAATATTATATTAGATTAAATTATATCTATATATTTATATATTTAATTAATTTAAGTTGCTATTCTAATTATGCTTCATAGGAAACAATGTATTCTATCGGAAAGTCGCTTTGATTTTCTTAAAGATTTAGTAAAAGGTTTACCAGATGTAGCAGGCCCTGATGAAGATGTTCCCACACCACCTTTAACACCTGCCCCGATAAGTGTAAACATTTCTAATGCGACTACATGTCCACCCGCAGGGTGTCATTCAGATCGAAGGTATTTTATTTTGTAATATACTATCTTATTTTATTAATTTTCTTTTAATAATATACTTTCTACATTAGCTCTCAAAATCTGTTATCAAACGATATAAATGCAGAACATAAAATTTGGAAAAATGATGGAAGAATAGCAAATTCAAACATCAATCTATCGAGTGATGTCTCTAAAATCTGTGCTACGCCCCAAGCTCCAGAGTTTCAAATTTCTGTACCTGCATCATTTCAAATTAGTCAACCTAATTTTTATACGGAGGTCAATCCTATGAATTCGAGTAGTAACTCCGACTCGAGTACAACTAATCATCCAACATCTAATTTTACTCATACTGCCAATATTGACGAAGATTACGACACATAGTTATTTTACTTAGTTATTTACAATATTACTTATAAAACTAACAAATTTAGTATATTTAATGAAATTCAACAACACATGTCACAGAAATATTTTTAAATTGTTAATAATATTTTAATTAATAGTTTCTAATTGAAGTAGAGTGTACACTTTTATATTCAGCTCTAATTACATCTTGAGAATATTTTCAAAATATTTGTTTACTTATCTTGCTGCTATTTATTTAGATCAAGATATTTTTTAATATAGTACTTTTTTTTAAAATGTTTAAATTTTTTAAAAGAAAAAAATATTACCATACTTTCTGAATCTATTTAATTTATTCCTATTTAAAATTTTTTCCCTAAATTTCTATTTTATCGATTGTTCTTTCATTTTGTCATTCTAATAATATGGAAACTTGTCATTTTATATTGATTCTTTTTTACTTTTGTTATATTCGTAATATTTTCATTTTATCATCATTCTTTTCTTGTTCAATATCATTATTCATTAACATTATTTTAAGTATAAAATTATTTCTTAGTTAAGAGTAAATGAAATTTAATTTTAATTTACAAAAAGAAAAAATATTTCCATAGTTTATCATAAAATACAGAAATTTACAACAGTAATAACATAATAGCTAAAAGTATTTGCTATGCAGTGTTAAGTATAGCATCAGAGAGAGAGAGAGAGAGAGAGAGAGAGAGAGTAAGAGAAACACAGCTATAACATTTGACTATTTATTAAAGGTCTGTGATTACTTCGTCACGATTTTCTCTCGTTGCTTTTCCGTACCCTCAGCTTCCTCTTGCCGATGTTAGAAGGCGCTAAATGGAAACAATAGCTATGGGCACAGCCTATCGTTTTTATTCGGTTCCGTGGCTGTAGCGTCTCATTTCTAATCCTGACATTTTTCAACGTGGTTTTGTTATTACTCTCTAACTGAGCGCATGTCCGTCTTCTTGCCTCATTTATGAGCTATGATTCTGTTACTAGCAAAGACCGAATTGGGATTAGAATTAAAAATTAACCTCTTAAAAAGATAATAATATTTAACTAAATGCGATTGAAATTATTTGTTTCAATTAAGTCTCATAATATTTAAATATTATTTAAGATGGTTTCACGAGCTTTCATTCAATTAAGTGATAAAGTTAAATTAATTTCTAAACCATACTCTCTGAAAATTAATAAAGTTATTAATAAAGTAAAGGATTATGAAATGCCAAAAAGATTTAAAGGAACTATAGTAGAACGTTGGGGTAAGAATTCATGTAATGATGTCTAATAACTTAAGTATTAATACGTTTACGTTATGCTCGATATCATGAATATCATATTGAAATTTGCAGGATATTATTGGAAAAATGTATATATCGATTACAGAGAAGTTGTTGTCGATACTATAAATGATTGCAAGGCACGTCCTATACGCGCATCAATATTTGCTACAGGTATATTTTAACGCTTATAAGAGTGATTCAATAACTTTTGTCACTAAGATAGCTCCGAAAGTATGATAGTAGCAGAAAAGTTTATAAAACGAAAGTTACATGAAAAATTCGGGAGTATAATATGAAGTCAGTTTTTTTTTCTAGGTTTAGTCGCTTTTAAAATTTAAAGGTCAAGTTTATTTTCTTAAATGGAATGCTATGTCTTGGTACTTATTTTCTAATAGCGGCTGTCGTGGCGAATCTAACGATATGCAACATTGAATACAAAACCGGACAATAACAAATAAACACTATACGAACGATATCTGTTTCGTCCTTTGTCGGACACCTAAAGGATGACGCAACGCTGATGCAATCATGACGCGGAGGAGCTGTATCGTGGTTGACTGATTCGCCAGACTTGACCTTCGTTGACATTCAAATACCTTAATGTTACATATCGTTGAATTCGCCATGACAGTCGCTATTAGAAAATAAGTACCAAAAGATAGCATTCCATTTATAAAAACCAGCTTGACCTTTAAATCTCAAAAACGACTAAACCTAGCAAAAAAAGAACTGATGTCATATTATACTCCCGAAGTTTTCATGCAACTTTCGTTCTATAAACTTTTCTGCTACTATCATACTTTTGGAGCTATCTTGGTGGCAATCTTTAGTGAATCACACAGTATATTTTGTATACTAAATATAATCTTTCCCTTATATTATAGTTTTAGGATCTGCCTATTATTTATGCAAACATAATCCAGATGAAGAAACTTATCGAAATGATTTATTAATGAATGCTTTTATATTAATGCAAGTAAGCGAAAATATCCGTAATGAAGAATCGGTAAAACATATAGAACTGGTAGAACGGTTTTTCAATGAAGGTATTTTAAGAAGAACGAATTTCGGTATATTTTCTATAATATGGTTGGATAATTACGACCGAGACTGTTTTCTCTATAAAGCTGTCTGCCCTTACATAAGACTGCATTTTTTAGAGTTTTTTGAAAGGATAATAGATATAGGAGTTTTAGATAGATGGTGGATAATGGAGAAAAAAATGATGAATTATGACATAAATGACAAAGAATTTGAAATAAACATGCTTAAGTAAAACATTTAGATTTTACAGTAAATAGAACTTTGTTAATTAATTTTTGGTTTACAAAATTTATCTTTATCTTCTTTCCCCAAAAATATAATTTTATTTGGAACTACGTTATTCAATTAACGATGTATATCATTATATGATACTTTCTGTATATATAATATTAGGTTTCTAAAAATAAATAATGATTGTTAATAATAGTATATAATATTATATAGATTGTTAACTCCTTGCATTATGATTGAACGTGCTGAGCAGCGTGCTATATTCGATGCTTTTTATGTTTGGCCTTTAAGATTCATTATGAGTAGTTTTTCTAATGTTTGGGTTGTAAAGTGTATTACGAGTCTCACACGTGGTTATAGTGCAAGGGGTTAATTAAGTTATCATTATATATGTACCTTGTGCATAAACTATAGCTGTACGACATGGAATATATATCATCATTCTGTATGGAAGGCCAGAATATGGTTCAGGTTGCGTAAAATGTTTAACATTATTATCAACTCTATGTTCACCTCCGTATTCTTTATTATCGCTACATAATAATATTTTATATGCTCCTTGTTGCCTCACTCCTATTGTATAATCGGCGAAAGATTTTGTTGGATGAAAATTGAAAACAAACGTAAGCCCAGCACGATCGAAAACTATTAATTTATCATCCTCGTGTTTCCAACTAACATAGCCCTGAAATAAATTCAGATATTTATTATTTCATTGAAACGTCAGACAAACTTTTATATTACGTACAGAATTAGCGTTTAACCATCCATATTTTTCTTCTAAATTATTTACATCGCGATCCCAATTATTCATAAACTTATATTTCAATAAATCGTCATCCACTAAATTCCATTGTCTTCTTGCATAATGATAACTATCTCCGTTACCAGCTCGAGGGAAATCTAACCATTCTGGATGACCAAATTCATTTCCTACATGTAAATAAATTAGTTTTTATATATTCAATTCAATTATTTATTGTATATATATATTGTTATATTTAAAGTATATTATGTTTGTATTTAAATAAAAACAAAAAGAAGATTTCTGTGAATATTACTTGTGATAAAAAAAAATATATATATTATAAAATAAGAATAAAAATGTGAATGAAATTCTACATGATCTACTTTTTATAAAGATAATTATACGAAGCACTATCAGAAGAACTCTCACCCATGAAATTTAGATAAGCTTCTCCGCCTAAGGCATGTGTGATAAGCATGATCATGTTATGAAGAGCTATACCACGATTAATGATGCTACTTGGCGTAATTTTACTCATATGCGTATACATTTCTTTATCCATGAGCCAAAATGCTATAGTTTTATCTCCTACGAGAGCTTGATCATGAGATTCACAATAAGCCACTGTTTTTTCCATCCATCTGCGGTTACTTAACGTCCAACAAATATCACCCATGTTCCAATCTTCATCCTTTACTTCTTTTAATAATTTAATCCATTTATCGGGTATAGCCATTCCTAGTCGGTAATCAAATCCAACGCCACCTTCAGCGACTGGTCTTTAAAAATAATGTACTTTCTTGAGATGCAACTTCTATACATTATTACAATAATCATGCTTATAAGTAGACTTTGTTTATCATTTAATTTCATCAGCTTCCTATTTGTGCGAAGAATATATAATAATATTATATTAATATTTAATTGTATTCGTGTTTATACCTGCATACACCAGGCATTCCACTAACATCTTCGGCTATTGTGGTAATTTCAGGGTACAGATCATGTAGCATATAATTAGCAAGCATTAAATAAACCACACCTTCAAAATCAACGTTTAAACTAAAATATTCATCGTAATGACCACTGAAACCTTGTCCAAAACCTCTCGAGTGATACAGCATTGATGTAACTCCATCGAATCTATGTTAATTGCAAGTTATCAATATTTGATATTATCTAACTAGCAATGTAGAATGAAAAAGAAGAAATTATTTTTACCTGAATCCATCAAAGCCATATTCATTTATGTACCAACATAAATTTGAAAGTAAAAATCGTAGTACTTCGTATTCCCCGTAATTAAACAATCTACTATCCCAAAGTGGATGTTGTCCGCGATTTCCAGAATGGAAGAAACAACTGTCTGTACCATCGAACATGTTTAACCCATCTAAAGTATTTTTGGACGCGTGTGAATGCACTATATCTAATAATACATAAAGACCATGTGCATGAGCTTCATCTATCAATTCCTTTAATTCCTCCGGTGTACCATATCGAGACGAAATAGCATAAAATGAAGTCACCTATTAATTATAATCCAAAATAAATCTGTAAATATTAATGTAAATATTTAAAATAAATAAAGGAAAAGATAATGTATAGCTACTTGATATCCAAAACTGGCATAATAAGCATGTTCCATAATAGCCATTAATTGTATAGTATTGTATCCTTGTTTTACTATACGTGGGATTATTTTTTTAGCGAATTCCAAGTATGTGCCAACTCGTAATTCCTCCGTAGCGATACCAACATGACATTCATATATTCTAAGACTTTCCGGTTTCTTTGGTTTAGGATGATGAAATTTGTAAACCTAAGAAAAAAAGAGTAATATATATTAATACAATTCAATTACAATAAATATTTCGTTTGTAAATCTTACTTGTTCAGGACTGGGATGCCAAATACGTTGTTTAAATGTTGTGCCTTCGCTTCGATTTGCTGGCTGAGTTACATATACGGCCCAAGGACTAAGTCTTTCCAACAATTCATTATGATGATCCTTAACAATGACCTTAACTTCAGAAAGATGTTTTAATGGAGAACTACCATCTGGATTAGGAGGTAAATATAATTCCCATTTACCATATTCCAATTTTTTGTATGGCGTTTTAGTTTTATCCCAACCATCTTTAACAAAAAAGTAATTAATGATGTTAATTAAGAATAGTGGTATTTGTTCGTAAGCCTTTGGCCAAGAATGACTAATAAAAATTCTATTTTATTTAATTCTAATTAAAAGTAGTATAAATAAAATATATATATATCAATTGAATCGATTATAAAGTTAAATTACTTACTAAAATCTCCTGTTAAAAATAATTCTTGAGCACCAGGGGCCCATTCTCTTGCTATCACACTATTGTCTTCATTAATGTGTATTCCGTATGTATCATATGCTTTGGTAAATTTTTTTAAATTACCATCACCTTGTTCTATTTTGTCTAAATAATGTTTAAATAAACCATATCTACAAGATAATTAATATATATATTATAGTAAATAAATAAGATAGAAGAAAATGATAGATTGATTAAGAAGATGATTTAAACTTTATAAAGATACCTTGTACGTATATCATTTTTATAAGGTTCCAAATATGGGTCTCTTTCTAATAAGGTTTGTAATTCTGGAATTACTACTTCTTGTGGGTCTATATTTGATATCGAATTACCCATTTTAAGCAATTCATATAATAGACACTTTTTCTTTAAATTAAAATATCCTCACAGAACCCGCGCGTGAGCGGCCGTGAATGACGTGCCAAGGTGAACATGGAATGCACAACTAGTATATGGCTGTGTTGTGACGACCAATAGGATTACGCGATAACAGCGCTATTTCGTTACATATTTATATAATTTTACTTCATCAATTGAGTTTCTAAGCGTTAATTTGGTAGGAAATGTTTTCAAAAAATTAGCTGAATTTATTGTTTTCTATTGGACGTTATAAATATGATTATCTATGTCTATCTTCTCTGTAATAATTGCGCGTATCATCTGAAACAGATTTTTCAACTTTTTACAAGTTGGTTTGACTTCTTGGTTATAAACTTGGTCGAAATCAGTTTCTAATGCGTCGTGGTGAAGTATCAAACATGCCGGAAGATAATAATGTTGTTTGATTAGAAGTAGGTTATTTGCACTTTATTTTTTACTTAGCAATTTATACTACTGTTTATTTGGTAACGTTAGAAAATACAATTTATCATTTTACTTCAGTTTTATTTGTTTCTTTTAAATGAAATTTTGTACATTTGTTTTATATTTATAAATTTATTATTACGTACTTGTTTAACTCGATAATTTGATTATTATAAAAATTAAAATATGTTCTGAATATCATATTATTGATCATTTGAGAGAAAGTGTATATATTTTTTTATTCAGTATTTAAATTCTCGCGTTTTGATTTTAATATAATGTATTTTTCACACAGTGATCATATTGAATATAATTTTATTATTTCAGTTGACTTTTCTGGTTTGATGATATAAAAAGTATTTATAACATTGCAGCACGCTTCGTGATTTTAAATTATTCATTTATAATTACATGTAAACAAAAAATATATTTGATTCGTAAGTTCAATACTTATTTCTAATTTATATTCTAATATTATTACACAATGTAAATTATTTTTTAATATTTATTTTTTGTTACATATTTTCATGTTATCCTTTTCAAGATCAAAAGAAGACATTATATTGTTTATAATAAAAAATAAAAATGGCACCGGTACCGTTAGAAGGGCATCAAACACCTGTAACAAATAATATACCCCAGGAGGGTAATCGTGGTGGTTCTATTAATCTTGGATTGCTAATAGATTTTATTATACAACGTACTTATCATGAACTTACTGTTCTAGCAGAATTGTAAGTGTATATATATATATATATATATATATATATATATATAATATATACATATTCAGGATATCCTGTAACTGGTGACACAAGCAAGCAGGGAATGATTCTATGTGGAAAACTAAGTCGGAGATGTAGAATATAATGTTTTAATATAAAGTTTTATTTTAGACAAAAATAAATTTAAAAATTTGTCGACTACGCATGTATCAGTTACAGGATATCTTGAATATATACTTAATTAATTTAATAACCATTCGCAAATATTTTACTTAATAATATTGCGAATTTAAATGATAGAAATAATAATGCATTACTTATTCATATAGATTGCCTCGTAAGACTGATATGGAACGTAAGATTGAAATTTATAATTTTTCTGCTAGAACGAGACAATTGTATGTCCGTTTATTAGCATTAGTAAAGTGGGCCAACAGTGCATCTAAAGTGGATAAATCAGCTGTAAGTAGACATGCTTATATATATCTTATTGATTATTATTAATTAATTTATGTAAATATAAAATGTCTTTATATGTTACAGCATATTATGGCATTTTTAGATAAACAATCTTTACTATTTGTTGATACTGCTGACATGCTCGCAAGAATGGCTCGAAAAACACTCGTACATGCTAGATTACCTAATTTTCATATTCCTGCAGCGGTAGAGGTTCTTACTACTGGAACATATGGTCGTTTACCAGCTTGTATCAGAGTATGTATATATAATATTTAATGATTTCAACGAATACAAATTAGTAATTAGCGGCCGATTATGTAAGTTTTATTTTTACAGGAACGAATAGTACCCCCAGATCCTATTACTCCGGCAGAGAAAAGAAGTACTTTACAAAGATTAAATCAAGTAATACAACACAGACTAGTTACCGGAAATTTGCTTCCACAAATGCGTAATTTGAAGGTACGTTTATACAAAATAATTTCTCATTTAAGAATATCGGTTTGAATTTTAAATCGTTTTTCTTGGATTTATTTTCTTCTTTTTGTTGTCGTATAGATTGAGGCTGGTAGAGTTACATTTTTAGTAGAACAAGAATTTTCTGTCTCCCTTACTGTTATGGGAGATGGCCCAGCGGTACCATGGAGATTACTGGAATTGGAAATTTTAGTTTCCGATAGAGAAACGGGTGATGGAAAAGCGTTAGTACATTCTTTACAAACGCGATATGTTCATCAGGTGAATAATTATAACATTATTTTATAATATTTTTTATAAATAATATATTATAATATGTTACATTTCTTTTTTTACAAAAGGTTGTGCAATCTAGATTAGCAGAAAGTTCTAATCCATTGTCTGAAGTATACCATATACTTCATTATTTTTGTCAATCGCTACAATTGGAAGTACTTTATTCTCAAACATTGAGATTAATTCGCGATAGATTGGATGAACATATACATGTAGATGAATATACACCTGGGAAATGTTTATCTATATCTTACTGGAGGTATGTACTTAATATAAAACAGTTTCATTTTGATCTTAATTTAGTTTCAAATATTTTTTATTACTTTTTGGCGTAGTATAGATTTCGTTATAAGATAGAAAAAATTGTTGGACGCACATATGCATCTATAGTTCACGCTGATAGTCTTAGTTGAACAGTTATATGTGTTATGTAATACTAATATCAATAAAATTTCAGAGAATTAACTAGTAAAGATCCTAGATCAGAACTTGGATACAGATTAACTGTACAAGTTGATCAACATGATCCTGCAAGACCTCTTGCTGTGGTACATGTACCATCATTAGGAAGCAAAGTTAATATCAAATAATTATAACTTTATAGTATAAGCTATTATAATTGTTTTATTTATTATATTCTTTATGATCAATTAGGAAAGTGAAATAGCAGATAGAGCTATAAGATCGGATCAGTTGTCAATGGAGTGTTTACTTGTGCACACTATATATATACGAACAAGAAGTCGTCTTTCTGAATTAAAACAAGAATTGCAAGCGATGTTGAAAGATGTTGAATGTAAGTATATATATGAAAGAGAAAATACTCTTAACAAGCTGATAATATAAGATTATTTCTTTACATACACTACGCATCGTTACAGGTACATTAGCAGGATCCCCTGCTATTTTATCAGTGCCAGTATTACAGCCATGTTTAAGAGCAGAACTTCTTTTAGTTACTGTAGATACTCATACGGGCATGCTTCAATGTCATGTACCTCAATATGATGCACCTTTAGTGCCTGAATTAACTGCTGCATTGAATGGCGATCATTCTAAACTTCCAACGCTTATATCAGAATTACGGTAAAACTTTATGCATTACTCTGTTGATATCAATAAATATTGTATTTCCTTAAACGGAAGTATCTAACTTCAATGTATTATAAACTTTGTTATTGTAGGTTTTGGATCACGCAAAGAAGATGTGAAAAAACATTACAACATCTACCTGCCACATCTTCTGAGCGTTTACCAGTATTGCATCATCCAGATCACCCAATGTCCAAAATTAGTAGACATCGTATGTTCGTTCAATTACACAGACATCCATCGGTTATTTTGGTATGTATAGAGTCGCATAATTTCTAATAACATAAATAAAAATAAGAAAAATAGTTATATTTAAAATGCTTATTTTATTTTAGATTGTGGCATTTAAGGAAAAAGAAAATTCTCCATGCGAGATTGAATGTTCATTTTATCTTGCAGTAGTCAAACATAGTTCCATTGAAGACGATCCACACGATGATAGTATAGAAACAGAAATTCCTAAAATGTATTTAAAAGTTCAAACTCTTATCGAGTTCGATACATTTGTAATTACTCATGGGCCATTCACTAGTGTTGATAGTGGTAAGTATACATGTAATTAAATTTAAAAAAATATACATCATTAATTAACTACATAGTAAGCATGTCAAAATGTTAACATCTATTACATTATTGTAAGTTGCTATGTGTATATAATATTTTTCATAATTTTTTTACCTTATATAACATACGTGTGTATTATCTAACTGGTAAAATTATGCATGATATGAAATATTTCATAATCTCTTATTGCCAGAAGTACAGGTATGTTGATAATATAGGAAAAGTATTATTTAGCAGATATTTAGCTAACACCAATGTATTGATTTATTGATCATTACTAAAACAGTCTTATTGTTTTACCCTTTTAACTTTAGTAGTTAGCTACGTTATTTTGCTTCGTCATATATTTTCTCTTTTCCCTGGTGGAACTCGTAGAAATGTAAGCAACCAGTATCAGTGTTAGACTGGAAGATTTAAAGTATAACAGTTTATTAGGTCATGTTATTTTTAGCATATATATTTCTTTATGCACATAAGATTTATCGTTGAAAGTTAGATCTTTAATAATGATATTTTCTGTTGCTAATTACTTCGTAAATAATGACTAATATATCTAAAATATTTTACTAATCTTTGTTTACGTGTTGTAATTACAAGTATTAACATCTGGCAACAATGAATGTGATGTTGGCATCTTACTACTTTAGGGGGATTAATGGGAGGATTTTTTAGGGAGTAATGATCAAGATGGGGGGTGCATTACAGAAGCAACCGAGCCTATGAGCAACAAGCGTAGAAGCACGGGTCCTGGGGGAAGAACCGATGCGGTGGGTATAGCACAGAACAGAAGATCTAAACATCCAGCATATTTTATTCCCGAATTGGCCCACGTTGTAGCTTTGTGCGACGAAAGAATACCATTTGTAAATTTAGCTCAAGAGGTAAAATATAATACTTTATTATTTATTAGTTAGTCAAAGAGTAATTAAAATAAATAATACTATAAAAATGTCTATAGCTTACTAGACGGGAGATAGCACATCAAGGACTTCAAGTAGAAGCAAATGCCACTGCTTTAGTGTTGAAACTTGTACAGTTACCTCCTCCATCACCAAATATTGCAACAAGCAGTGCATGGCTTTCTCTCTTAAAAAGACTTCTCAGTGTTTCTATTAGAGTTCATGGAAAGGGGATAGGAAAGTCATGGATGGCTGAATTTGTATTTTACAGCAGTCCTCTTACTAGTAATCATACTAAGGAACAAGGTATTGTTTATTACAATGTATCAAATAAAGAAATATAATTATTTGATGATTCATTTTTCTATAAGAGATCTTATACAAATAATTGTATTTTTTGATAATATTTATAAATATTTTTATGTTAGGTCTACGCAGACCAATATATTTTTCATATGACACGTTAACGGCGGACAATGTGTCACGTACAGTTGATTCATTGTTGAATGATTGGGCACAAATTGTTCACTTGTATTCGATTGTTCAAGATTTAGCTGAATATTTTAAAATCGGTAAGTTATGTGAAGTAATATAAATATCTGTATGAAAATGTGTGTACATGATATTTATTGTTAACACATATAATATTTATTTAATATTTTTCTTTTTTAGAAAAATATAATTTACGAAATTTGGTCACAGTTAAATCATATAGTTATAGTAAATTAACCCTCGCATATGGTCCTAACCGGGGAGCAACTGTAACTGTTTATTGGAATACTGATGACAAAGCATTTAAATTAATATTTGGGAAAAGTAAATTAATTATTATAATAATAAATTCTAGTTTCTATTACCCAAGTTTGTTTGAAATTATTTTTATATTACATAGTATTCAAATTGATGGATTAAATAAAATATGATTCATATCTAATTATAGTAATTTATATTTTGCAGGTCCAACAAATACAGTTGCCAATGCTCATTCTATCATGAAGGAGCAACTTGAAGCACATTTGAATAGATATAGAAATTTAGCTCAATTAATTATTATACTTCATGAAACTATACAGCCACTTACATCAATTAGTAAATTACCAACTATTCCTCAACTTTGTGTATATAATTCCGTAAGTCTTACCCCTATTCAATAATTATTATTTTTTTGCTATTGTAAAATTATATTAAAATATTATTTTTTCATTTCATAGAGGCCACAAGTACCAGTACAAACATTTACAATAATGCCACAATGTGTGACAATGGTGAGAATAGCATACCAAGGATTATATTGTTTGGAATTAAGAATGAGGGGTAATGGACTTGTTAGTTTGCGTGACGGTGCATATAGTTGTTTTGATAGAAGTTATATTGTTAATGAATTTACACCTATGCAAGGTCTTAAGGTAATAGATTCAATCTAGATATCAATTATTTCTTTGGATGATATATTATTCATTAATTATATTATTATTATTTTAATAGGCATTTCTTTCTAAATACGTGGATGAGAGTGCACTTTTTAGAAGAAGATCACAATCAGAAGATGACAATCCACCATCGCCAGTTACTATGGATAGCGATGGAGGAGGAAGTGGAGTTGGATTTTTAGGTCATCATAGGAGTGGTCCCCAATCTCCGGCCCAACAACGAGATGGTTTAAGGTTTCATCCACCTTTAACTCCACCGTCTGGTAGTAATCCACATACTCCAGCTAGTCCACATACTGCGAATATATCTCAGGTATTTTTTTTAATGCAATATCAATAAGCAAATATATAGATTTTTATTGATATAATAAACTATAATAGAATAACGTAATTTTAGGCCAGTCAACATCAAAGTTTTGGTAGTAGTCCAGCAACTTCGTTTAATTTAGCGTCACCACCTTCACTACCTCCTAATACACCAAATATGTTACCACACCCATCACCTGGCTCAAGTCTTGTTGCCAACAGTCCCTTAAATCCAATGCATGTATCAAGCCCTGTTGGACTTATGCCAACATCTTCTCCAGGGCCTTGTAATAATGTGCCAGTAGGACACTCACCTGCGGGTTCGTTTATGCAAACAGGTACACATTTTCTAACAAATTGTGCTAAATTAATATAAATGTTTTAGAAATTAAACTTTATATATTGTTTCATATTAGGTCATATCGATGGTAGTCCATTTCCTTCTTCACAAAGTATGGCCTCTCCTGCTGCTTCCAATTGGCCAGGGTCACCAAGTGTTCCTCGACCATCTCCAGTAAGACCCGGTCAAAGTCCTGGTCACGCAGCCTTACACAGTCCTCAAGCAACAGATCATAAAAGTGGAAGTCATATATCTAGAGTATTACCTCAAAGATCATGGGCCGGTGCTGTACCAACTCTTCTAACTCATGAAGCATTGGAGTTACTTTGTTGTCCTTCTTCTCATCCTTCTGGATTACCTGGACCAGATTTATCACCACTCGAAAGATTTTTAGGCTGTATTTATATGAGGAGACAGTTAACACGTTTTATTCAAAAAGACGAATGCGTAAGAATTACAAATTAATTATTATTTAATTTATTTAAAAATTGTCTATGTTTATGAATTATTAATTTTTGTAAAGTAAGAAAATGTGAATAAATTAAATATATTTATTATAATTTCAGTTAACTAGCATCAATATCACTGAACCAGGCGTTGTACACTTTAAGGTTGAAAGTTTACAATGTAGAGTTGGATTAAATCCACAACATCTTCAATCTCTTCATATAAAAGTACAACCGCTTCCAGAACACAAAGATCAATGGACTTCCGAGGAATTACAAGTAAGATTAATCCTAGTGGAAATTGTATATATTATCTGCACAAGTTTTTGTGCTAAGTTCAACTTGGGTAGACTACATCTGAACTTACACGCTCTAAGATTAATACTGTTAATACACACATTTAAATGGTAAAATCATAAATTTATTTAATTTTCTGCAGATTATAGAAAAATTTTTCGATACACGGGTTGCTGTTCCACCTTATAAACCAAATACAATATCTGGATTCGGCAGGATGCTCAATGTTCCTTTCAACGTTTTAAAAGATTTTGTTCAAATAATGAAATTAGATCTTGTACCTGGTCTTGCACAACAACAACAATTAAAATGGGGTGTACAATGGTGTTTACGTATTCCACCATCTGCAACACCAATTGTGCCAATTGGTATGGCAGCAGTACTTGTTTGCAGAAATAAAATTCTATTTTTCGTAAGTATATTTGTCTATTAATGTTACAAATATACAAAACGATAATCATTTAGTAAACACTCTTATTATATTTTATCATTAATTAATTCATTAATTCCAGTTATCGAGAAATCTAC
Source organism: Polistes canadensis (assembly GCF_001313835.1). Lineage (NCBI taxonomy): Eukaryota > Metazoa > Arthropoda > Insecta > Hymenoptera > Vespidae > Polistes > Polistes canadensis. The sequence continues at coordinate 361,818 of NW_014569606.1, forward strand.
ATAATGAAAAGATAATTTTTCATTTTAGTTACAAATAACAAGATTAGGTATGCCGTATCAAGGAGAAACGCCATACCTTGTATTACCACTTGTGTACGATGTAAGTACTAATTTAACTCAATTAGCTGAAAAAAGAGATCCCAGTCCAGCTTCTGCAACTGCATCAGCGTCGTTACAACTAAAAAGATTTGCTGAATACGGAGCCAATCAATCAGAGTGCTCCTTGTTCCCAGCTGTAAGAGATCTTTTAACAAATTTGACGCTTCCTTCTGAACCTCCAGTTATACCACAGGTATGTATAATAATCTGAAGAGAAGATTGCACTCGTGGCCTAATTGCTTAGAACGGTTGGACACTGTTTCACTCTTAATTGATGTAGCTGTAGTACATGCATTTAATTAATCTTATATAACAGGTAGTTGCATCTCCAGCTGGAGGTCAAGTAACTCCAAACCAACAAATACAAAGTCCAGCAATGCAGTTACATTCTCCAATGGCTGGAACACAAGGACCACCACAAGGACCATATGGTATTCAAGGTATGCCACCTATGGGGATGATGAGTGGACCCTCGCAATAGGATTTACTATACTCTCCTAATCTCGTTTGTTTATCTAATCCTACCTCATGGATAAATTAAAAGTATCTTCATTGTCGATTATTAATTATTTTAATACAACAAATTTTATTCGTTACAAAATAGAGATAAAGAGATTAATGTATTTAAGCCACTAAGATCAAATATTCTTTGAGAGTTTTAGGAGAGCCAATTTATTTAAAAAAATTTATTAAACACTGGCCATTAATCAGGTATATTTAATATTTTGTTAATTGTTGACAACAATAATAGAACATTCTATAAAATCAAATAATAATTTAATAAAATTTGACACATCTATTATTGTCCTTTCATTAAAATAAGTGGTTGAGAATAATTAAAATTAATGAAAATTGACATGACATCAGCAATATAATATAAATGTATAAAGTACTGTATCATATTAAACTGCATTATAACGAAGTATACTTATTAATTAATAAGAAAACAATAATTATATAAATAGACACAAATGTTTCTTAGGAAAGATATGTTTATATTAATATTTGTTATATTTTATGTAATAATACTATTTCTAAAAATTAGACCAATACAAGTGTCTTAAAATACAAATTAATTATTATAATATGCATCTTTTGTATTTTTTACTCATGCTATAAAAAAAAAAAATAAGTGTAAATAATGCGAGTAAATAATACGAGGTGTTTGTAAATAAAAGACACTAAGTACAATAATGGTGTAATTTGAAGTAGTCTTATATCTTTCTATTTATTTCCAATTCGTTTTACAGATATTAATAATATTTCATCTAGTTTTTAATTCTGTGAACGATATGAAACATTGTAATATGAAATTTGTTAAAAATTAGAAATGCTACATGTACTGAAAAAGTACAATAACTTCACGTACTATTACTTTTTGGTCAACTGAATATTTGTATTTTACTTTTATAAATGATATAAAAATTGTTTTATTTTAATATTATGTATACATTATTATTTTTTTTACAAAAAAGTTTATTACATTTGATAAATCAATCATTTTATTATAATTGCACATAACAATATAGTATTAATAAGATATCATTTTATAATTACGCACGAGATAATACATTTATGCGTTACTGCTTTTCAAATATTATATATATATACACTTTTATATATCAGGTATCAGTCTCAGTATAAAAAATTTGTTCAATGTACCTAATCATATAAGTGTAGATTTCTACTTATTTTGTTAATAGTTATAATCAAGGT
>NW_014569606.1:363877-392039 GCF_001313835.1 Polistes canadensis
ATTCTATATCAAGTAATGTAACATTCAACACTCATTTTAAGTATTTATCTTATTAAGTTTTGGTTTCTTTTCCTTGATATAGAAAAGAAAAAGATAAATTTTATTATATCGTATTCTGAGACTATAAATTATTAAATCTAATGTGTAAAAAAGAAAAAAAAAAAAAGAAACAAAGTGGTAATACATTTTCTTTTTTACATAAAAAAGAGACTGAACAAGAGTACAATGAAAACGTATGTAAGAAATAAATACAAATATTTATAGTTTACACATGCAGGAAATATGTGCGCTTTTAAATTATTTAAAATCAGCTATACGTTATGAAAACAAAAACTTTTTATAGTATATAGTATGATTTTTATTAACATCAAAATGGTTCTCCTATTATACTCGATATTTTTTCTTCAAACAATTCTAAATCGATTCTTTTTTTGTAATTAATTTTGTTAAATATATAGATATACATATATTACATGTAAAAAAAAGATTGTAATATCGAGTATAAGAAGACCACGCATATTCTTCTCGTGTTTTTTCTTTCTTTTATTTTATTTATTTGTTTTTTTTTTTTTTTAAATAAAGAACAGTAGTAACTTACTTTCGTCAAAAGTATTAGAATCAAATGAGATGTTTAAATAAAATCAAATATTATATATCTAATTTTCTCTAATTTTTCTACCAGGTACTACTATTCACTAATTTAATACAGATCATTGCCCTATAATAATATTAATTTATAGACATTTCTGAGAATGAAACGTACACCTTTTTAAATACATCAAAGTATGTTAATTGCTTTCGTTCGATTCAGAAAGTGAATAATAATAATATTTATTAATTGTTGTTTTCTACACATAGCGTGTTTATAATTTTATTTCTATTTTTTTTATTTTCCCAAGTGCTTACCTTTCAGATAAAATGTACATTTATTATTCTCTTTTTTTTTAATAAAAGTTTGGCAGGAGTTATAGAGACATAAGCACTACATAGATAGATTATAATGTTTTCCATAATTTTTTAATATTACTATGTATTTTTGTATATTTGTTGGAAACGCGAGTTCGAACTGTTAGAAGTGAAAAATTAGTATGGATGAAATGATAAGACCTGCCTAAATGCAAGGAATTGAACTACTGTACACTTAAACATTTTCCTTTAATACATAAACATTTGAAATAATCTCAAAGTAGGCAAAGCAACATAATAAAGGCTACACATTTTAGATACATACACTTAAAATCCTCATATATATAAATTAATTTTTACTTTTTTGTTTGTTTGCTTAAGAAACAATATCATCTGATAAAGAAAAAATGTTATAATTTAAAATACATGTGCATATTGATGATATATTAAATAGCACAAATATAGAATGTACAAAATCTGAAGTATACTGCTGCGATCACACGTTATTATATTATATTTTTTGATAAATGATTTTAAATGCTTGTATACTAATAATTATTAAACAATTAATAACATATCATAAAATGATAATAATCTACAGTGATATAGGAGTTTCTTAATGATAAAGAAATAGATAAAAAACTGAAAAGGCAAAAGAAATATCATACACATCGATTTTTACAGATGTGTAATGTCTTAAGAAGTAATATTTGTACTTTACAATATAGGTCTCTAAAGTGAATTACATTAAACTCAACAAATAATACATCTTCGATATTTGACTTTTCTTTTTTGTTTTTCTATCACGAAATAAAGCTAGAATTTATTTTTGCTTTAGATGCATATAAAAAATAACATATTGTAATAAATCTCCTACATCACTGTCAAGTCTGATTTGACGAATATCTGTGGTCATTCTACAATCAGGATTCATTTCTGTCGGCCGACGTTTTGACTAGCCTAAATCTGGCTAGTATCTAACGTTTCAAGCAAGCAAGGCACAGGACTTCTAATGGCTCAACGTGCGTTTGCTAGGAGGCACTACTCAACAGTTCCATGCCCTTAATGCCTCGTCAGCAGCAGCACCAACAAGTTAACACTGGAAACGAAAATGCTTAGAGTGTGCGGTATGAACTATTATTAGTATGTAGAAAGTGCAATTTTTTGTCTTCAATAGATTTACACGTTGACTTAGTATTATTAATATTATTAATTTTATGTACGTATACACCCATTTCACTAAATACAATTATGCAGTTTTTGAAATTATTAATATAACTGGTAAGACAGATACAGAAAAAATATTATTTTATGCAAATTTAAACACAAATTTTTTGTCGGATCACTATGAATTAAAGTGTACATTTTTCTTATATATATATATATAATCATTTTTAATGTTTTTTTACTGATCCCATTAAGTATCTATAACTTCTTATAGTATACGTACATATAATTTATATAATATGGTTAAGAGAATACAGATACATTAGCACAAATTATCAATAGAAAACAAATTGGTTTTTATTAGTATATATTTATTTTTCAAATAGATATATTGAAATTGACCACTTTGGTTGAATTATTATGTAACATTTTTTAATAGATAGAAAAATAGGCAGTAACCTTTGTTATTTTCTTACTACAATTAAAACTATCACCTACTATAATAATAAAAATTATATTAATCATTTTCCGAAAAGAATATATATATATATTTTTTCGTTTATCTAATATATTCTATTTAATACGTCGTTTAGCATTTACATATATTTGCTGTACTTAATATAATCTTCGATAAAAAATGATATTTTAATTAAAACAAAAAAATTGTTAAAAAAACTATGTAAACTAATGTATCGTAAACGTCTAGAAATTATATGCACAATTATTAAGATGTTAATTTTATTTGTAATACTTATTTGTTATAAAAAATTATTATTAGATATTACATTAGAGTTAGTTGGTAATTTGTGCTAAGAAATATCAAAAAGAGATACATAACGTATTCAGTGGAAAATACTAAATTACATTTGAACCATAACTGAAAACCCCAAGGCATGATTGCATGATTATTTAATTGATGTGATTAACTTGAAATGTGACTAAGCACATTAAAGAAAATAGTCAGTTTCTCTGATTATATTATTTTATCAATGCAATCAAGCCTCTATCACCACTTTGGTATAGTTGATTATAGCATGATCATGCAAAGATATGAAGCAAAGCTATGTCTCATGCCTTAAGAAAAAATATAAGTATATAAAAATAATTGACATATAAGTAAGAATTAGAAAATTGGCAACAGATTCGGTATTGTTTTCTTTTTATACAGAAGGCATGGAAGAAGAAAAAAGTCTATTGTTCAATCAATATCTTCACCACTTCTTACTTGAAACCAAATTTCACCACCAAACCATCACATCCCCATCTCACCACTTCTCTCACCAGGCTTGTCTCGATGACACATCTACGCAAGCTAAAAGAATGTTTGTTTTTTGTAAATGTTTTCTACCGCATTAAACTCTATACATAATGTAAGTATGTATATAAAATCACAGAGCAATTTTGTTGTTTACTTTTGTTAATGTTTAATTCATGATGCATAATATAACATAATATATATATAGCAGCATCAATTTATTATTAATTATATTATATACCCACATAAAAAATAGATTTAAGGAATATCATTATTGCAATGCATTTTATTTATAAAAAATGGTTTTCATGCAAAAAATGGATGGTCACGTTCATCAATTTAAGATTATTTCTTTTTGACATAGTTTTTTTTTCTTTTCTTTCTTTTTATCTTTTATATAAAAGTATATTATTTATTTAAAAAAATACATATATAAAATAATCGCGTAATACTTAGGTTCCCTACGTTGGCGTTCAAAGCAGCTAAATGTTATTGACAAAATTTCTACATCATGTAGAATTTATATATATAAATTTCATATAAATTAATTATTTATAAAATTCTCTCTTGACAAATATTATATATCACGAGTAGTAACTGTACGAAGACTATTTATTATCCCTATCGCGAATGATAGAGAGTGAGAGAGAAAGAGAGAGAGACATAGAGATTCGAGTAAAAATATTTTAGAAATAATATTTGAATATTCCATTTAAAAAATGCATAAAATCGCGCTATCAAAATTTTGGCATATATTAATGTATAATAGATAGAAATATATCATATTAATATTATTCTCTCACATTGAAACAACCAATATAGCAAAGATAAATACATCGTCATGCGATAGTCGGAGAATTTTCGTTGCGTATTAAATATATGCATGTATATATATGTATATATATATTCGATGCACATTGCAACACAGCAGCGGTGCAAGATGTAACACGATGGTAGTCGATGGTAGACGGTATCAACCACCGCACGGGGAAAACAAAAGCCATGTATGTATGTATATACACAGGAGGCAATCATGAGAGCTCCTCAAAGGAAAAAGGAAAGCTTAACGTTCTGCTGCCGAAGTTACTCCTTGCCAGACGGCTCTACGCATCGATAAACTGCAAAGCGTTAAATTGATCACGTTTTACCGGCAATCAATAGAACTGCACTTCCGCATGGCCGATGTCATTCAACGAACATTAAGTAAGTAAGTAAGTTTGTTTCATTTTTTTAAAAATGATTTAAAATCTGATTTAAACATCGAGCCTACCATGTTGCGGACGCCAGTAGACACATGCCAGGTATAAGGCCATTATAATAACCAGGACTTCGATCAGGGCTAAACCAGCTGCTACTCCTATAACTATTGCCGCATTTTCTTCTACCGTCGTTAGTATCGCTTTGTAACAACCCTATGAATAAGAATATTATTTATTTTCATCTTTTTTTTTACTCTTAAATTAAAATTATAAAAATCAATATTTTTTCAATATTTATGTATTTACTATTGGGCTTACCTTCTGATAATAAGAGTTCGTGGACGTAGGATTGAGAGGACACGAGCGATCCTGCAATTCACCATTTTGTTTTATGCAACAAGATTCCGGTACGACTTTGTTGGTTGTAGTCCAATTTGTACTTTCGTGAAAATCCAAATAACTTTCAACGCCGCAACAATGAAGCTAAATACGATCGAATTATTATATATATATTTTTGATATACACGTCATTATCATTTTTGAATTAATTTAAAAGAAACGATATAAATAAATACCTGGCTCATAATACCATCCCACGCAACTGTCACGGTTTCGGTCTGATCCACGCTTGCTGCGTAATACTTGATTGTCGACTTCAAGAAACTTTGTGTACCCTTTTCCGCCTATATTTATATTGTTATTTCAACATTAATAATCGTTGCTTTTTTTCTTAAGTACATTACTACACTGTAATAAACTATCATATAAAGTTAACGGATTAACATGATTCAATAATAGCTACTATTAGGTAAATATTTAAAATAATATATAAATATGTATCTTGTATGTAACATTCACACAATTCTACCCCAATCATAAATACTGATTAAAAATTTTTAACAATTACTAACCAAATAAATAGAAATCTTCAATGAAATGCAAAAGCGACCGAAATAATACTCAAAATAGAGAGCACTTCTTTAAAGAACTTTCACGACTCAACAAACTGTCCAACATTGGAATCGCTTAAAGCAAATATAACTGTTTTCTATCATGGACATTTTCTACATATACACATATATATACGCACGTCTCCTTTTAGTCCAAACGCAAGGCCAACCACCACACATTCCAGGACCAAAACCAATAAAAGAAGGACGCCATACTGCAATCAAAGAAGATATTTCTCTTTTAACGGCATCGATTACGATCTATCTAATATAAATATAGAATGTAATATATATATATATTACGCTCAATGTGTTTAACGTGTGCGCTTCGTAAAATGTCCGGATACCGTATAGAATGCCTGTTCGAAAAGATATTGTACAAAATACCCGTAACAAGTTTCGGTCAATCTACAAAATGTTCGGTCATTATACAGAATGCCTAGAGGATGGTGGTCAGTGTATTGAATCGCTCTGACAAGGAAATTTAAAAATGTGTTTTTTATTGCGACAATAAATCCCTTAGTAAAAATCAACATACAGTTATTTATAATTATAGTTAATCATAAGGATTATTTATTAGAGTAAGGTAACAAACTATAGGCATTAGGAATTACAGAGCTAACAAGTAGCTCTGCACGCAAATTTTTTTGAAACACACTTGAATTTGCAGTTGCATTCCTTATATCCCAGTGACCCTGACATGCTGTTATAAGATCATCTGTAATTCGTTTGATTAGTTTCACCTTACCAGCAATGTTAACAAGGTCAAACAATTCCAAAAATCAGCAGTGTATGGAAGGCTTTTCCCCTTCTTACCACTTAAAATATCTTTAGCTTCTTTGACAACTTGTATTCGATCCTCGTATTGATGAGTGGTAAGAAGGTTGCTGTTAATTTTTTTTTACTTAAGAGACCGGAAAGCTTTTCCTTGGACGTTTTCCGCATTTCATTCAAATGCGCCCCTTCATGTATAAAAACACACACAGACACACAAAATAACTGATTAACTGAAATATTTTAACTTGAAATTAAACTAAACTAATTAACGACCGAACAGATTTGTTATAATTTAATTTAATAATAAAGCTTAATTATTATTATTTTAATAAAAAAACGTGATCTTCATTTTACCGATTGCTAGAATTTCAACAGCATACGCACGTCCAATTGACCGTCTCAGCCTCATATTCTACTAACAGATTGTAATAATAGATTTTAATAAGATACTAATAAGATTCTAATAACAAATTATTGTTCATGTAATGATAATGAATGTTCATCACCATGTCAACCGATTAATAAGCTATCGGTCAACGACAAAAAGCTGATTAATAAATTATGTTCGGTAAACGTCGGCGACAAAAAGGCTATTAATAGACTAGCAGTCGCTAAAGTGTTAAGATATCTCAAGTTCAGCCTATTCAGCATAGATCCAACAGTTCCCGACTGTCAATAATAAAATATAACACAACTTCCTACGTTAAACACATTGAACGTAACATATAGATGTATAAATGTATGATTTTAATCAAATAATGAATTACGGACTTACGACACAGAGGAGACATCTAGATTCGAACATTGCACCGCAATATCCTAAAAAGCTAACAATGAACGTAAGGGCACCGGCAATGATTAGGATATAGGACATCATTCTTATAACATCGGTATCCGTTTTAGTCTGTAACAAATAAAATAAATTATACTTTTATTTGGATCTTATGATACATTATATTTGAGTCGACTGTTTTTTGTGTTCCGTTTGTTAATAAACGTTCAAGTCGAGTTGAGATTTATAATAAGACTTTGATTTATTATTATTTTCAATCTAGAATTTTAGATGTCAAAGATGCACCTCGCTTTTTGCATGTCGATCAATTATTGGAAAAGTTAATGAAATCATGGACAATATTAAACAAGACTGGCGCATTAGCAATTGTAATATCGGTAAGGAACTAAACATTAATCATAAAATTGTTATAAACCATTTGGAGAAGTTTTTTGCATTAAAATATGAAGAAACTGTTTCTCCTAATTTAATATAATATATTCTCTGCCAATTTTTTTTCTTATTGTAAGATATTCAGTACGAATAGAGTGTATTATGTCTGTTATTACAACAAGACTCATATATATATATATATATATATACTACTTGATGTATATAAGAGGATGACATAATGGTGTTCACAAATGGCACTTAGAGAACACTTATAAGGTCGCTATATACGAACGATCCCTGTCATATGTGATCCCTATCGAGTTTCACGAAGCAATAGCAGCAACAGCAGTAGCAGACATAGACAACATAGTCCCTCCTTTATGTGAACGATATAAGACACATTTCATCTAGCAGCATGTGAACGTTTTCAATATTTTATAGTTGACATCTTGGGCCCATGTTCCTTGGGTTGCTCGATACAACAACTTTACTCTTAGGAATCTGTCTACATAGCTGCGAATAATTTTCTTCATCTATTCCCATGTAATTTTGTAGTGGTTATTACAGCAACAACAGGAACAGCAGCAAGCTTATATCGAAACAAGTACTTAGTAACATACCCCGCCGTTATTTCTTCAAGGATATCTATAAAATTTACATATTCTAGCAGCAGACGAGACAGCAACAATTTACACGAGGAGCCACTTCTATTCTTCTGTGTATTTATCGGCTACGTTATCCCGTTTAATTCTACTAGCATAAGAAAGAATACGTCGAACACCTGCCGTAAGATCGTTATTTTTGGTAATTTACATTAATCATTGGAATAAACATTGAGAATAAGGTGGCAATATTTTAAATTACATACTACCGCGATATTATATTATTCAGGATTATGCGAATGAAAGAATCAATGAGAGTATACTTTTAGTATTGAATATTTGCTTGCAGCACACACGGATCCATAAAACTGTTATTTCACTTGAATTATTAAACGGAAACTAAATTTAGGAAACTAAATTATTTTTATTACAATAATACGACCGTTTAAAACGTTACGTATAGCTTTTATTTAGTTGTATAATAATTTCTAATTAATCCTTTATTTTCTCCGTGCATGGGTTCACCGTATCGATCTATTGTGCATATAATACGCATTTTTTCTTTCTTATCTTTTATTTTTATTCTTAGAGATGAGTCACGAATACGAACAAAGTTTCGTAATCACGCGACGCGAAGACAGTTATGGAGGAGAAAAAAAATTGAAGAAAAAAAAGCAAAAGCAAAAAAGGACGAAAATCGCGATGAGAAGAGATGAAGAGAAGCACGGAAGTATAGTCTAATCTCGTCAACGCTTTTCTAATTACGTCTACGCGATGAATAGATGCACCCTTGGATGCATCTTTCTCGACGATAATGAAGGTGAGACGTGGTTGCTACCTAGTCGTCAAGAATATAAAACTTGACATGTGTATACCTATGTCTATATATGTATATGTATAAGTATCTGTAAGTAAGTACGAAGGTATGTATTTTAGATCACATGAGTTCGTCACCGTGTGTCGTACTAACGACACGTTCTTTTCAAAAGGAAAACACTTTACCAGAGTATATCTTTCGACACTGCGAATGGCCAAAGAAAAAAGAAAAAGAAAAAGAAAAAGAAAGGTACAAAAATTCACATCGGTACTTTCTACTTAAGTACATATATGTATGCATGTAAGTATACTCTGTATATACACATGTCGCATTGAAATTTCATCTTGGCGTCGAGCGTTAAAGAAAATGCACGTGGACGAGGAAAACGCTGTATATCTTTTTATTCTTCTATTATAAATGGAACGTGCGATTAAGTGCTTTAATTGTCCGACATTTTTAATTGCATTAGACCGAATCTTCTATTGACGTCTTGTTAACAATCACTGCTAAGAATCTGGGTCTATTTGCACGTAATATCTAAGCGTAGAAAGTTTTCCAACACTTTGTTCTAACGCGTTTAACATAGTAACAATGATATTTAACACTGAACGTAACACGAATAGGTTTTACATTTGAAATTAACATTCTTAATTGTTATTGCGATTTTTTCTTCCTTTTATAATCTTACGAGGATTAAAATTATAAATATTATTTTATTTATTATTTAAATCAAATTGACCATCACATCTGTATTCGATTTTCTTAGTAATTTAACATGTAGAATATTTTTTATTTTCATATTTGAACAAAATGAATCGTATGTTATTCAGTAAAATAAAATAAAGAAAAAAAAGAACATTATTTACGTAAAAATTACTAAGAAAAAGCAAATAACTTTTGAAACGATCCGAATATATATATATAAAAAATTATGTTCGTGCTACCGAACATCAAACATCGAAGAGAGCACTCTTTTGCAGTCTTTAAAAGAAAAAAAAAAACTAATAAAAAAAACAAAAAAAGAAAAAAAAGTTAGCACGATGGAGGGCTTTGGCCCCAGTATGTGTTGCGATTCTCAGTGCAGAGGCACTCTGATCCTCCCACGCATCGTGGCATAATGTGACAACCAATCATCTCATCAACTTCGAAGTACCGATAATTACGACTCCTCTCATCGTCGTCCTCGTCGTCATAGTCGTGTCGTCTCTCTTAGCCACCATTTTTATTTGCCATCCCTCTCCTCGTCCACGTTGCGAATAAATTCTCTCAACGAGTACTCTGTGTGTGTTGTTAGCTCACAATATTCCGTTGATAAAGTTCATTTTCGACCGAATGTCCAATTAACCTATGACCTGAGAAACGATCTTTCAATTATTAAACTCGGTTTAACGTTCTTAGGTAATGGACGATTCATTTTTGTTGCTGTAACATATGATTTTTTCTTTTTCCACTCTGTTATCATTTTTTTTAATAAACAAATGGCAACGTGCCATTCATACATTGGAAAAATCTTGTCGCACGAATGTTTATGTCACGAACAATGATTTTTACTATTTTTTGATATCTCCCCCGTCCCCCAGATACATATATATATATATATGAATCTTCTTAGGAAAACCGGAAAGAGAAGTTGTTACGTAAAAAAGTGCTAGCAGATGCTTCAACATCGACATTACACATATATATGTGGTGGATATATATGAAAATCGAGTTCATTTATACGACAGTATGGTACGGTACAATAAAACGACAACGACGACTACGACGACGACGAATACGATGGATAAGCATGCGAAAAACTTGAATGTAGGAACACGATGCTCCCAATTCCCAGATGCATAATGTACTTCTTCCAATTCTACGTGCCGTTTTACGAACGATGGAATGTGGTACGAAACAAAGACGCGTTCCACTTTGTAAAATGCGACGTATATGTATACGTTTTCACGGTGCATCCATCCATCTTGTATGCATATACACATATATATGTTACACTTTTTAAAACAGTCAGCGAAAGGGTGAAAACAGAAATAACGTTTTCATAAATGTACGCCAGAGGAAAGAGACTGAATTTATGTTCCTTTACTTCGTTCATTTTAAACATATATCTATATACCCCATAGATAATTTGCATTTATTTTCTACCATATAAATTTCTATAATAACATGTGTGGAAAAATTTAATATATCACTTAAAGGGTACTTTTATTCGCATGCACAGGTACAAATTTATTTTCATGTTAAAAATAAAATGTAAAACAATAAAAAACAATGTTACCTGTTAAGTACTTTTTTCTTTTTTTTTTTTTTTTACACACATTTACAGATTTGAAATACTAAGTTTCGTATATTAGAACCTTTTTAAAATTCTTCTCATAATGTATTTTTAAGTAGCCACGCGACGCCAAACGCCATTGGACGCGTTACGGCGTGACGGATATCCGGCGATTCGCGTGCGACCCTCCGATCTCTAAACTAAGGATATTAGATATTAGATTCCACGCATTTAACACCGCTCGAATATTTTTTTTTTTATCCTACCCTACAACCCTCTTTTATTTCTACAGATCACAACTTTTGATCTAAAACAAAAGATAATTTTATAATTATTTTTTTCCCAACAGCATAAGTTTCGTGAAAGTTTTCTTTCCCCTCCCTTTCTTACAGGTGGAAGATAATATAAATTCTTATTCGCGTGTAGTTATTTTCTTTCATATACATATACAACGTTAGATACACGTGAGTTATTTTTTTATTCGTTAACTTTGGATCTCTGGTTGGAAAAGTAGTCGGTTTTAATTATTCTAGTTGCGCGTGATGTTCTAGTAGATGACCACGAGAATGATTAAATTACAGTCATCTCTTTGTGCGTGTAATACCCTCTTGCTTCTAACAGTAGTAACAAGTAAGTCGAGATAAATCGCGCAAGTACGAAGGTCGTGCTTAATACGTAACGTTTTCTAAAATCTAATAATTTATATATATACGTTTAAACGTGTTAGAAGTATCTACAATTATGTTAATGTATTGTATTCATTAATATCAACATAGGTGTCTTTTACATATAATTAAAAAACTATCATGATACGTTTAATTTAACAAATAGCTTTAAGTAATTAATAAAAAAAATGGATTAAGATCGTAAAGATACAAACAAAAAAAAAGACAAAATGTCCGACTTGGGATCTCATAAGTTATTGAAGTAATCGTCCTATTGTTCTAACATAAAATTAGGTCAGTCTTCGTTGTAAGTGCTTCTTATGTTTTCTTTTTTTTTTTTTATTGTCTTCTTTTTCTCTAGAGTTTGCACAGAAAAGGACCTCATTAAACGTCGTCTAAAACCCTTTCCTCATTCTTAACGTATCGTGTTAGCTGAGAATCTTAACGGTAAGAGTACGCACGTATATGGCCTTAATATTTTTCCTCAAATTGACTTAATACCAAGAATATGCTAATTAGATGTACTCTTTCGTTCGTTTCACAAAATGACGTTAATGAATCACGTATTTCTCTCTGTCTGTCTCTCAATATTTTTAACACTTGTAATTTTCTTAAAAAGAATTGTAGGTGAAGGGGTGAAAAGAAAGCCAACAAAATGACCTACTTAACTCGTTAGCACATGTGAAATAACAAATAGCAAAAGGATGTATAATCTTTTACTTAATCATATCTTTGGATGCATACAACAATTTGACGCGAGAGAAAAATAATTTTCTAAAATATATTGACTTTACAAATTTTTTCTTGTTAATCATGCTTAAAAATATTTTTTCATTTTGTTTTGTGGATAATTATAATAAAATAGTAGTATAAATTCTATAACAATATGTAACCATAGCAGAGCCTTGACAGACACAATTCTACTCCTACTATTATATAAATACTGATCATCTATTTAAATTACTGGTAAATTATTTTTTTATACCGAACAAAATATTATATCGATCATTTATTTTACAAAATATTAACGAACAAAAAAAAACAAGTAAAATCTAAAATAACACGTATCAAGTTTTTGCATGCTCCAATTCGACTATTCCAAACCTATTTTTTTCTGTCTCTTTCAATTTTAACAAATTTACTTTGAAGTCACGATCGTGGTAAGGGAATGAATTCAAATCCTTTTGTGATCATTTAACTATCATGTTCGAATTAAAAAAGTATTGAATGAATCCTCCTCCAAAAGGAAGTTTTATGTTACTTCTATTTATACGATTCATTTCGAACTATTCTTTTTCTTTACTTACAATTACAGAACAGTGGACTTTTCGTGTTCGAGAGAATAGAAACGTTCTTGGTGAAAGGACGAATAAAATTTAGATTAAGAATGGACCTTTCTCGATTTAAGAATCGCCAAGATTCTTTATAAACACTCCCCTCCCTTCCCCTCCTACTCCTACTTCTCGTTCTCACACCAAAAAGGTGTAAGATAGCGAAACTCGTTTGCGAACCGGTATTTTTCGTTGGAGAGGTGCACATAAGACAAGACAACCCAGGTGCCGTCGTTCCTTCAGTTTCTTAGAATGACTGGTTGAGATAATCGGACAAATTGCGTTACATTCATGCTTGTCAACTTCTCTGGTACATCGGTTAATCTCATCTTTCGAGCAAAACCGCGTGCAGCATACTATAAATACACATATATCAACACATTGTACGTATGCGTGTATTGGATTGGTTATCAATAAATGATATTGACATTTATAATAATTTATATTTAAATCAATAACTTTAGAATATTTTTTTTTAATTTTTAGTATTTTATATTTAAATAAATAGTACAAAAATATTTGTTTATTTGAAAATATTGTAGTATTTTATATTTAAATAAATAATATATGAAGTACTATATAGAGTATTTTGCTTATCGAAAGACTTTGAACATTTTATATACTAATAAACGACAAGAATAATTTTTAGATTAAAAATTCCGTTATTTACTGACCAACCCAATAAACACGTGCCGTTATCATAAGTTGCGATTTTGTCCTCGAAATTTCTAAGGTCATTTTGCACCTCTACCGACAACAAAACGATGAAAGCGAGAAAAGAAATTCTCTTGGATACGCATCGTTATCGATTCAGATGGAACAAATCGAAAATTTCCTTATAATCCTTTTTTTTTTTTTTTTGCGATAAATATCAACTACGAATTAATCTTGAAATTTTAATCTAAAGTCCAGTATTTTTGTTTAGTTTCTGATAAATAATTTAGAAAAAAAGGGGGACGAAAAATGTCAATTGATTTGAAAATAGCAAGTATTTGAAATATTGATCGTGCAAATACTACAACACCGTACGTGCATAATATTATGCAGATTTTATCGATGATCAATGTGTGATAAGACTTTATTTGTACTATAGAAATGAAGGAACGTCTATTGTGCATTTTACGTTAGTTGATAGTGACGTTTTGACGTTCCTACGAGCAATTCTTCTTCTTCCTTCTTCTACCCTCTAATTTAAAAGTCTAATAAGGTATTGGAAAGACGTATAGTGAAAAGCGTTATAAAGAGAGTGTACGGTTTCATACACATAAAAAGAAGCTGTGGGTTATGTTCAACCTTTAGTTCCTTATCGATGATCGTTCAGCTTTCCACATCACATACTCGTATATACATACATGTATACGTATCAACATAAGATGTGAGCTTTAGTTCATCTAAGCCGATATTGATTTTCTTCGCGAATGTTATCAGAATTTTGGTATTTGGCCAAAGTCTTCTAAGCAGAACATGCTGAGGTTAATCTGTATATATATGATTAGGTTGTAACGACGAACGCAAACAGGTGGCTAAAATAACAACTGAAAGAAATCACAGAATATAAATCTTAATTTAAAAATCCTTCCATGAAAATCGTCTTCTTTTTGATTATTATCTAATATTCTTTCTAGCATTAATCTAGATTATTTTTTTCTGAATTGTTGATTCATCAGGAGTAGTCTGATTCATGTATGCTATGAGGATATACCTCATCGTATTTCAATATCTTTGTTAAGGTATACTCTATTAATAGATGTTATATAATACATTTATCTTTTTCTTCAACATTTTTATTGTATGATTCTTAATTTTTTACTGATCGTGAGCCTAGTTAATGAGTACTATAATTCTTTTAATAATATTTGTATAATATTGTTTCAGATAAAAAATTATTAAGATAAATAAATAAAAATTATATTAATTATAAATATTTTGTTAATACTTAATAAAATATTTGATTATTGTTAATAATTTTTTCTTAATCCAATGATATCATTGTAACATTAAAACAATTGTCATTTTATTCAAGATAACATAAAAAGATAAGTTAAAAATTGATGATATCAATATAAATGAAATAAAATCAATTTCTTACCAGAATATCGGACTGATCGAGCTTTGCGATGAGGTTCGTGAAGGAGCTCCTGTCGGCAAACAACCAGATACCAACGGTCAATGCTGCTCCGCCAGCGACCTGTATAAAAGACATGCCCGATGTAAAAGATTTCGTTCTGCTTCGAGGAGCTCAAGGCCACTTGCGAGGAAAGGAGAAGCGAACATTCCTCTGGATATTTTCTACAAAATAACACGAAGCAAAAGGACTTCCTAATTCGCGTGCGGTTTTACGATCGTTTCGATTCTCCTATTCGTGTTGTTCTTATCTCCGAGGGATCATTTGCTTTTGCATTGTTCGAGAGCTGCATTTCCACATTGAGAATTCTACGAAAATTATATTCTTTGACGGGGGGAAAAAAAGGAAAAGAAAGAAATAATAATGCAAAAGGAGAAGTAATGTCGATGATTCGTTGAACTAGTCGAGGAAAATGTAAACTACGGTATATACCCATTATTTAATATCGTGTAACTGAACCATTTTAAATTCTTGAGATATTATTTCATTCGATTGTTTGGAAACTTAATGTTTATGTAAAGAAAATTTTTCATCATTTTTTAATTATATTTGGTATTATTAGTATACTATACTTTATTGTTCTACGTAGGTGGATTAAAAAGTTTGGAGACTAATGTAGAAACAATTATTTTTGGTCGAGTTAATTTTTATTAAAAAAAAAGGAGAAAAAAAATGTTTCTTTTTATTGGACTTCAAAACTTTTAAACCTCCTTACATATTTAAATATTTATTATTTTATTTATAAAATGATACTCACGAAAAATACAAAGTTGAAAAAGCACAAAAAGTACTTGGCACACTGTGAGGCGCAACCCATTTTTGATTTGGATTTCTAGAACTTCGTCTGTAAAAAAAAATAAAAAATATACAAAGAAGGAAATATATTATATATATATAAATATATAATTACATAGATACACATGTACATATACATATGATTTACATACTACAGTATATATACACACAGACATTTTAAGGCGCCTCTATAATATCGCTATATTAAAGGGAATATTTTTTTAAAGAGATTGCCAACTACTTAAACGAGCTTCATCTATTACTTAATATATATAGAAAAAGTTTGTTAAGTATATAAAAGCATATAAAAGAAAAGATGCACCTGATGAATGCCTACCGAGCTTGGCATAAGTCCAAGTGCCACTTATTTATTGCGTACTCGAAACGGATACAACGTAGTAACCTAATAAGTTACACACCCACGTCCTCTCTTTTTATTTCTCTCTCTCTCTCCCCCCCCTCTCTCCTTCACACGCACTTTTTTTAATTAATTTTACTTAAATATATTTATAAAGATTACAAAGCACGAACTTGAAAAAACAAATTACATCATGAACATAAAAAGATATTCATCGATCTAATAATAAATGATTAACAATTGTGAATACTATTGTTGATAGCCTTAATTGTAATTGGATTGATCGATGAACGAAAAGAAAATGACAAAGTTTGTAAAAATAAACAAAAAATTTTGACGTACCTTATAAATTTTTCATCGAACGAGCAAAGAAACGAATTTTATGATAAAATAAATTCTAATCTTCTAAGTTGTTTTTATGATAAAGTATTACAATAACATAGTTCTAACAAAAAAAGAAGTCATTAAGCGTATTTTTTGAAATGCAATAAAAGAAAGTACATATTTAAGATTGTTCGATGATTTAAATCATAAAAAAAAATGCAACGTTAATTTATGCAAAGATTGATGCTTGAGAACTGGCCGTATTTCAATCGTATCAACACAATTATAAAATTCCAACGTATTTATTGGCAAATTAGTGTTACTTCTGGATTCTATGGACGCGAAAAACAAAGAAGAGTAAATTGGTCAAATTGATGAAGGCTGTCTGTTGCCAATGGGTTTCAAAGAAGACGTTATTTTTCGAAAACGTATAATAACATATTTATAGGAATTTATAAATATATGTATATAGATCGAGAAGGAAAAAGAAAGAGAGAGAAAATAAGAATTCTTTAACTTCGTACCTTGTGAAATGTTATTTTTTGTTCCGAGAGGAATACAATAGTTCGTTGTGAAGTGTTAGCTAAATATCTATAATTAGATCATGAGAAATATTTTTGCAGGATTAAGATCTTGAATGGAAAACAAAACCGATTTCAACTTGCTCGTTAAAATTTATCTAGTATACGTAAATTAGTCTTATGCATAATACATGAATTATGTGTGCTTAAATGATATTACGCAAATCAATATTATTATAAAAATTATATATACGTGTTGCATATAATAATATGATATATATATATATATAAATTAATATATAATATTATAATAATATTAATATATAAATTATATACAATTTATTATATGTATATATGTATATATATTGTAATATAATACAATATAAGGGATACAATAGATAGAACACAAAAAGCGTAGTCACAATTTTTAACTGCACAAAGCAAATAATACAATTTACATTCGCACAAAGCTTATTTTTTTTACAATTTACACTTTACAACGCTCCAATCTCCAATTTACTCTTTATCGTAATCTGATCTTTCTATATCTCCTACACGCCGCTTGTATATTTATATCGCACAGTCAGCTCGTTACACTAAAGTGTATGATTTACTTTTTTTCACAAATTAAAAAACACAGATATATTTCAACCTTAATTCGAACTTTAACAATAGGATAAAACCAATATTTATAAAGATTAATCATTTCGAAGTTCAGTTATTAGCCTAGAATCTTTTAAATACCGTATTCTCTTACAATATGGAAGGCCCTGGATAGCTGAAAGATGAAAACAGTCGCCCGGAATGCGGAAGACCCGGATTCGAGTTCCGGCCCAATCGGTTCAGTGGCCCAATTTTTTCACACAAATTTATTTTATATAAATATAATAATTACATATAATTTATATAATAATAATAATATTAAGCACAATAAATCATATATTACATAATATTTCAAGTGACAAATATTATCATGACAGCATAAACATGCAGATAAACCTAATAAAAAATAACACAAGGTAATGTCAAGTGTACGCCGAGAATTACCACTAGAATTAATTATAAAGGTAAAGGAATAAGAATGTCGTTGTATAGTAATGGATAAAACAATAATGTTACTTGAATATTGATTTCCAAGTGCGTAATAATACGCGACGGTGATGTTGCTAATAGTAATCAGATAATATAAATGAAGAGCACCGTAAAAGCTCTAACAACGTGCCTTGGCATGCTGCAATAAGACCTTGAATAATTGACATAAGTTTCCTGTAATAAATAGCGTAAGCACGATTCTTATTAACTTTTATCTTCTCTTCGATAAAATAAGAGATATTGAAATTAAAATCGTTCTTTTCGTTGTTACCAGCATTCAATTAGCAATCTTATTGCGTCATTCGAATTTCCATCATCAAGCGAATTATCAATCTAACACGTACGTATTAATGATCCTTGTTGCGTGAACATAGTTATATACGTTGATCAAATAACCTTCAGAAAAACTTTATAAAGAAATCACACATTTTTCATATTAAATAATCCTCTTTTAAATCCATTTCTTTAGAAGTTTCTTTCAAAACTTTTCTCAAAAATACCGACTGTTTAGACAATCAAAATATACTGTATATATTATAATATATACAATTAGAAAATAATTGTATTTTACAATTTTGTAGTAATAAGAAAATTAAGATGTAAAAAATATAGATATAAGTATAAATATAACGTATATGCTTTTAAAGTTGTATGAAGTTAAAAAATGTTGAAATAGGAAATATGATCGATTGCGATGACAATTATAAAAAGATAATATTTAGATAGATTTATTGCTTCGAGAATAATGTTGAAAATATCAAAAGACGTCATGGATGTTATGTAAATTCAGATAATATAATTTGTAATGACGGTTTTAAAGTACGGTATTGAAACCGTCACCCTTCAACATGTTTGGCAACTTTCAACGAAGTTTACGCAATAAGCTACTGTACGACTTTTGATTGGAACCTGTTGTACGTTTTAAAGAAATATGAAGTTTTACAAGTATCGAACGCGTAACGTAAATACATATACATATATACCATATGTATATATAGATAAACATAAAAGGAAAGTATGAGTATGGTCAATTTGAGAGAAGTCACTGAGATTTAAATCCCTTTCTCTTTTTCTTTCTTTTTTCTTTACTGTCAAAAAAAAAAAAGGAAAGAGAAAATAATTTAACGCTACGCGATATCCATGATCTCACAGATTTCTCCGAGCTCATAGATAATTTACAATTACTTGCTCTATTCTATCTAAGCAATTTACTTTTGTTGAATTTTTGAGATTTTTAGATACTTAGATTCGATTGCGATGAACATTGAACACAATTTCGATGTAAAAGACAAATGTCCGAGTAATAAGTAACAATAATTTAGAATTGTAAAATAAATTGTAGAAAGTAAATTTGTACTAGAACGATTCAGAAAAGAAATAAACAATGTCATTTACAAAGTAGTTACAAATTTAGGATACGATTTCTGAAGTCATGTTGAATAGTTTTGCAACAGTTCGCATGAATCGTGCAAAGTAATAGTTGTTAGATTTCACATAAATAGTAATATTCCATTAAAATAACTTCCAATTTATATTAATAAATTCACAGCGTCCGAAGTACGCTTAATAAATGATTCCTTTATTCCAATTTTTTTTTTTGATAAACCAGGTATAGCCAATAAATAATTGGGATTTGATCAAGGAATTTGGATAACCAATTTATGGGCCTATCAAAACAGACACGAGATTGATAGAACTGCATTTAGATGAATTGTAGATGAAGTTAGAGCATCATCGTTGTTTAAAAAAGTCAATTTTCATCAATTCAAGAATACTTCAATAATCATGACCTTTCTTCGTGAATCATCAAGTATATAAATACACTGTACTTTCTAGACGTTCATTAAATGATTCACCAAGAATACCGATAGGTAAGTCCCGAGGTATGTTACGTTAAAAGCGCAGCTAGTAATGAAACCAAAAGAGAATAAAAGAATAAGAGAGAAGAAACGATGAGAAAGAGATAGAAAGAGATAGAAAGAGAGAGAGAGAGAGAGAGAGAGAGAAATGTGGAAGGTAAAGAAGAGCCGTAGGAAAACCTCGATTAGACGACCTAGTATCGGATATCCAGCTCACGGTTCTCATTACTCTACCAGGAATCCATCTGGCTGTACTCCGACATCCCTGCAGCGAAACAGCACCAACTCCAGCAAGAGTAGCAGCAAGAACAGTAAGAGGAAAGAATCGACACGGACTACCGGCTATCTGAAATATTCTACTCCGTTCTCGGAGCAGGCAGCAAGCCACGATCGTTAACTGAACGAACGCGACCCGTTTCGGGAACCCGTTCCATTCGACAACGGATCCTGGGGACTCGATCGAACAAATCTCTCACGTGAGACCCGAATCTCTTTCTATTTTTTTTCAACTTTTATCTAACGCTTCGTTGAATTTTTCAATCAGTTGGACCTAATTGCTAAACGAAAACCTTTGAAAAAGTCAATACCGAAAACCCTCAATCAATTCTCTTTTATCTTTTCAACTCCAAAGTCAATAAACCTACATATTGAGTGTCCCTGAATATAAGCGGGAAACGTTTTGGGGATGATTTCAATGTCCGTAAATAATATGCGCTTTATTGATTTTGTTTTCAAGTTTTAGCAAATTTTTTAATGCAATTATTTTATTGTTACATTTGTTTTAATAAATGTGTATTGACAGTGTTAATACTTTTCGATACAAAATTGAACAAAGCTTCAAACAAATCTGATATGAGCAAAATCTGAACATTTAAAAAAAATAATTTATGATTTATTCTAGAACATCCCGTATTATCCTGGACCAAAGAAAAAGACTCACTCAGTGGTGCATTGAAAATTAGATCACCGGACGATGCCGCCGGACGAGAGTTGGGGTCACCGGGTCGATCTAGCTAGTTTCCTCTACCTTCCTTGTTCATTTCATTGATTTTGATTGCTGGATACCAGCCAGGGAGAAAATCAAACTAACATTTTTATATATTAAACAAATAACCGTCTGTATCTGCGTATGTGATTACTCTTCGTTAGAAATTAACGTCTCTTACGTTGATTCTTTTAACGTGAACATGCATACCTATAGTTAGCATTTATAAAAGTGAAAGTTATATGAAAGCTTGACTATGAAAGTAACACGATCACGACATTCACCAGTAATTTTTGATAATTATCTATGATAGTTACTTGCCAAACTGAAGATCCTACAGAACGAAAATATTCATAATAAACAAATTATAAGACATAGAACATCGTTGCATTCGAGCTGAAGCGAAATAATTTGTGGATCGTTTAATTTAATAATAACTCATTATTTTGTTTAGAAAAATCCGAACAAGTCAAACAATAAACGTAATGGATCACAGAGTGCCAGGTGGCTGCTGGATTATACCTCGGGAAAATTTGTGAAGCTTAGGAAATTTCTTAAAATAGTGCATGCATTTTCTTAACATAGGAAAATAACTCCAGCTGTTATCCTGCTTTAACACCTAAAGTAAGATTTTTTTTAGTGGTTTAAATAGTATTATATATATATTTTTTTTTATTAACGAACTATCGAACGGTAATATTGATTCTTGTTTATAAGATGAAATCGTTGATAGTACGTAACTGTTAGATCAACTGTATCGCGTGTACCAGTTTTACATAAATTTCTCATTTTAGATTTTTTTCTTAAAACCTGATCACTCGAGCTAGTTTCATAAATAGTGAAAGAAAGAAAGAGAAAAACGTATTAGGAATTCAAATAAATGAATAAAGTAATCTATCGACATATATATATATATATCAACTTTTATATTATATTTCTTTCATTGTGATTTGTGAAAATAAAAAAAAAAGAAAAGAAAAATAAAAAAGGGTCAGATAATTTATATCCTGTTGCTTTTTTCCGGATTTCACCGATGTGACGGAAACCAGTCGTTCATCCGTGTCATTACGTGACTCCAATAGATAAAAGTATTTATGTTTAGTGGGTCAACTTTAATTAAGGACAACATTACAAGAATTTCAAATACAAATTGAAAAATATGATTTCTGTAATTACATTTGAATATATTCCTCACCCCTTACCTTAATAAATGTATAAATTGAATTTTTTTTCTTAACAAAAAAAATGAATAAGATAAACTTTTGTATAAGTGGAGTGAAAAAAATAAAATAAAAAAGAAATAAAAGAGATAGAAGAAAAAAAAAAGAAGAACGTCGAAGAAGGGACATCGAAAATGATAGGTTTCCTCTGACGAGAATTTAGTAACATGGAGGGATCGAACGTTGACCCTTCTTGGATGAACCTGACGCCTTTGATGTCGAACCCTTTTTGGTAGAAGCAACGAACACGATCAAAAGACCTTTTTTACTTTTTTGATTTTGATTAAAGAGCTCTAGCTTCTTGCGTGTTCTCTCGAGTTAAGCAAAAAGAAAGAACAAAATCTTTCTAACTTGTAATCCAAATAATATTGGATAATAAAATTTATTATTTATTGGAGATCAGTATTTTAATGATAAAATATAATTATTATAAATACTAATAAATTATTATTTATACTGAACAAAATATTTCTATATTCTGACCATTAATTGTAAAAAATACTAATCATTAATTAATAAATAGCAGTCTACAAAATATCAGTATAAACATTAGACAATGTTTTCTAATTGTATTGTCTTAGTTTTTATTAGACCTCCTGGAAACTATCGAGAAAGTGATTCCAAGTCTTTAAAACTCCTTTAGTGATCGTTTATAGTTGTATATACCTATATATGAATGTATGTATATATCTATATCGAGTAAACTCGATGAAGGTACAACGTCCTCGGTCTTTAACAGCAGCCAATGGTCTCGTCGTAGGTTGCATAATACATGTGCACTCGTTCACGTGTAAGTTTTTGAATGAACATCGTCTCGAAGATCTATCTATCGACTCCCCAACAAGTTAACTACACTCATTAATTAAAAATACAATACACGACACGGGATGTCTTGTGTGCTTTTTTATCGTCGTTGAAAAGAAAACATTAAACGTTATTTTATTAAGCTTTCATAAATATTCGATCTACGGTATTACGTTTCAATCGTGTGATGTTAAGGTGTATTAGCAACGTCATGAAATAATCAAAAGATATTTATACAAATATGTCAATCGATAATACGATATCTATCGCAAAGTAATATGATATATCAATCTAACGGTATTAAAGCCTGTTGTTATTCTCACCATCTAAATCTCATCATAAATTATTCTCATATTTCATATCTATCTATATTAAAGTGATAGTTTCTTACTTTTTTTTTTTGGTAAGTTTAACATACATTTTTATATATTTATTTTCTGCATTTGTTCATATAAATTGTTCAAATCAGTATCCATTATATTCAATACACAACTCACTGATATGAGTTTAATTACTGATTTACATATGACGGAACAAAAACGAGAATTGATATCCTACTTTTAGAATGAATGTCCTATCAATTATTTTAACTGATCCAAATTTGTTTCTGTGCACAAATTGTTCTAAAATAAGTAACTTTTATCTCACCTTTTATACACACATATATAAATGTATATATAAATAATAAATAAAATATATTATGCATGTGTGTGTAAAATTTATCAAGAAAAATAGAAGAACTTTCAGGACGACTTAATAATAACCACACATACATACATTATAAAAAACACAATTAAAATAACTCCATTAATTAGATATACCATATATTTTGAAATAAAAAGTACCGTTGTATAATTATAAAAGTGTATTGATTGATACATGTCCTAAGCATTATGCGTCACCGTTACGATCACGTATATTTTTAACGAATGGTATACCGTTGTTGCAGGTGGTTCTGCCCGTGAAACCGTGTCGAAAAATATATTACTAATTCGTTACACAACCCAACACTGTTTCCTCAAAGAAATCTAGCGATATACACGCTTAGAGTCAACAGTAGACTAATCTAAGGAAAAGGAAGAACATTTAATACGTGTTCGTATACGTTTCATGATTTCTTATTTACGTATCAACAGAGTGAATCTTTTTACTTATTACGAATAAGGCCGTCTTTGGTCTTATAGAAAAGAACTTTCGATTATTATACTCTTGCATATATATACGTCGTATATATATACGTCGTTTAAATCTAACTTGGATAAAAGATAAAAATGAAGAAAAAGAAAGAAAAATATAGAAGATCTGGAAGATCTCAAGAATAATGAAACTTCCGTCGCGCTAAAGCTCAACGAAACGGAAATCACGAGCAGAACTCACGCCATCAAAACTTATTCATTTTCTTTTACCGAGAGAAAGAGAAGAAGGAGGAGAAGAAGGAGGAGAAGGAGGAGGAGAAGGAGGAGGACTTTCTCTCCGTACGTTCGACGTTCCGCAACGAGAAAGGACGACATCCCTTTCACGATATATATATATATATAATATATATATAAGTATATGTATATACATATATACATATAAATATATACACTATCAGTCAAAAGTTTGGAATCCTAAGTAAATGTTCGTCAAAATCGAATATACTAATAAATTTTGAAACGATCCATCGTTATTATAATTTGATAAGTGTACGTTCTGCACGAGCTTTCATATTAGCTAGATAATTTTTAATTATAGCAGTATGTAAAGTAAATAAACGTTTAACAAATAGTCTTAATTAATCCTTACGGTTTAACTTCTCCGTGGTATTTCTTATCTATTTGCAAACTATTTTCTGTAAACACTTTAGGTGACACGTGTGTATTCGCTATCAGTCAAAAGTTTGGAATTACTTGCTTATTTTCGTTAAAATCGAATACAACGATAAATTTTGAAACGATCCATTATTGTTATATCAAATATTAATAAGATAAATTATGTTTCAAGAAATTTTAACATTCTATTACGTTCATAATGCTCTCGTATAATTTATACATCCAATTTAATGCAAATGCTCGATATAAATTTTCCGGCTGGAACATCTTTGGCAACTTCTGCGAGAGAAGCATAGAAAAATATTCAATTAGAAACACGAGAAAAATGAATTATTGCCAGGTCGCCCAGAATATGTTGGCTGTAATTAAAAATAAAGGCGCTTTTGTTTTATAAAAGAAAAATTCGAAAAAAAACATACTCGTTCGTTGATAAAAAAGAATACAAAATATAAAACATACAACTAGTGTAAGTTTTATTGATGAGAAAATCTACCTCTGGTTCTGTTTCTTTTAATTTACGCAGTAATTCCAGACTTTTGGCCGGTAATGTAAGCGTTTTCTTTCCAAAGAGGAGATCACGTTATCGCACCAAATTTCCCCTACTTCGAAAGTAACGGAGAATGAGCCTCGAAAACGAGTTCTGTCTCTCTTTCCCTTTCCTCAAACGATGAAGACGACGACGACGACTAAAACGACTACTATAGTTACCAACAACAGGTGTGTCCCATTATCGTAAAAATCACATTTGCTCTTATACTTGTATGTATTATACGCTGTCTTATTTTCAATTGAACACTTTCGTGTTCACTTTCTTCTTACTAATTGAAAAATATTAAGGTTTTTTTTTTTTTTTAAATAAAAGATATTTTTTTTGTTGAAACTCAAAAATTTTCAACTCACCCTCGTATATATAAAAGAAAAGATTGATATTTATTAGATCAATGTTCGCAAAAAAATTCTAATCAGTATTTTAAATAAAATATCATTATGAAATAAACATAAACTTTCAGTAAAGGCTGCTAACATAATACATTTGTTAATATTATACTGATATGTATGAATTAATTATAATACCGCGCGAAATATTCGTAGGTATATACCAACCATTTATTTTACAAAATACTTAATACAAATATGTAAAAATGTTGACCCAATAAATTGATGTAAAAACAAAGAAAAAAAAAAAAAAAGGAAAGATACAAATAAATATGTACTGTTATTATATATCATGTTATTAAATTTTTTACTCGAGTTAGATGTAAATATTTCTTTTTTTGTGTCATACATACGAAGAAGCTGCTCTCTCATGCATAGCATAAGAGAACGAACAAACGAACGAACGAACGGGTAAAATCTCTTGGCTGGTTCATTTCTTTCTGGAAAAAGAGAGCTCGAGTTACAACGGTGAGAGTGAGAAAATTCATAACGTTAACCTATCGGGGTCGCTGGTAAAACTCGACTTACATCTTGAATTCACCGAGAACCTTATATTAGTAAGAAATAGAAAGAAGAAAAGAGAAATAAAAATATACAAAAAAAAAAAAAAAAAAAAAAAAAAAAAAAAAATGAAAAGATAAAAGAATAAGAAAGTGAAGAAGATTTGTGAGAACGGAGATAAATCATCGTTCTCTTCCAGGTTATATCGTATATCGCGTGTTTTGCTCATGTTTTCTCGATCAAATATTATTAGATACTTTTTTGTTGTTATTGTTGTTGTTGTTGTTGTTGTTAGTTTCCGTTGATCGATGCAGTTCTGCACGAGTCCAATTTACTATAATCCTCGGGTTCCTGTGATGATCGTTTCTGAATGGAACTCACGTAGCCTGATCGACTCGTTTCCCTCGAGAATGGTCTTAGCGAGATGATAAATAAAATAGAGAAAGTGAGTAGTAATACACGTAAAGAAGAAATGTAGTTGAAAATAATGGACGACGATAAAGACGGTCGGCGGTCGTGTATCGTTAGAGTGTTAACGATTAGGATCGGAGAGAGAGGGATAAAAGAGAGAGAGAGAGAGAGAGAGAGAGAGAGAGAGAGAGAGAGAGAGAGAGAGAGAAAAAGAGACAGAAGGAGAGATGATGATTTTATACTTCTGCGGTATATGTTTATATGAGAGAATAAGTATATTGTTGAGAGTAAGGGAAGGAAAAAAAAACTTGTATATGTACGGATCGCGCACATGCCAAGTTATGGCACTCATTCTCACAACACAATGCCATTAGATGGATAATGGTCTATAATTAATGAAATATACTGTGCGAATTTGCCTTCTCTCCTACCCCTTTTTGCATAATAGGTTCGTCATCGTGTGTTATATAGCAAATCGACAAAAAATATTAATGCAATTTCCTAGTTTTAATTATTATTATTATTATTATTGTTGTTGCAATGGATGACATTTAATAATGAAGTTAATATTTATAATAAAATATCATCATGGTAATAACATAATCATATCTAAATAAAAATACCTTCTACTTATTTGATTATTCTATTTATTTTGTTAAATAAATGACTAATATCTATGAATATTTTGTTTATAGTATTTATAATAGGGTTGCGTCAGGGTTGCACATTGACGCAGTATACCGATATTTCATCATTTTAATAAATTAACATTCAATTATTCATACGGAACAAAATATTTATACTTATACGCTGATCATATATTTAACAAGATAGAAACGATCTCTCAGAACAATTTTAAGAATCGAAATGAAGGAAAGATACATAACAGATATGAAAGGGGTTAATAGTCAGGTGTTATCCGATTTCCTGTGAGATTGGATACGCGTTTGTAAAATTTTTTCGACTGTGTCTTCCTGCATTCCATATCTTAAACGGCAGCAAGTGCATTCGAAAGGGAAGATAATAAGGATGCGGCTCTGAACAAATACAAGTCCATGTATGTAAGCAGGTGCAATGGGAGCAATGAAAATAAATTAAAAAGAAAACAAATAAATAAATAAGTCTTACGGGAGAGCCCTAAGCAATGCTGCTGGATTGCTGTTGGTTGCTGGATGCTGGCTATAGCAACAGTAGGAATGTGGTCGTGATGCAGATGCCTGGATAAGAGAAGTCGGTCTCTTTTTTCTTTTTCTCTTTCTCTCTCTCTCTCTCTCTCTCTCTCTCTCTCTCTCTCTCTCTCTCTCTCTCTCT